>NW_009259792.1:3009450-3095155 GCF_000687185.1 Egretta garzetta | reverse complement strand
CTGCCAGGGGCACAAGGAGCTGGGAGGGGGCACAGCCAGGACAGCTGACCCCAACTGGCCCCAGGGCTATTCCAGACCATAGGGCGTCATGCCCAGTATATAAAGCTGGGGGAAGAAGAAGGAAGAGGGGTAACGTTGGGAGTGATGGTGTTTGTCTACCCACCATTACGCGTGATGGAGCTGTGCTTCCCTGGAGATGGCTGAGCGCCCGCCCGACCATGGGAAATAGGGGATGAATTCCTTGCGTTGCTTTGCTTGCACACGTACAGCTTTTGCTCTCCCTATTAAACTGTCTTTATCTCAACCCACGAGCTTTCTCACTTTTACTCTTCTGATTCTCTCCCCCATCCCGCTGTGGGGGGAGTGAGTGAGGGACTCAGGGTGGGGGGGGGCGCTTAGGTGCCAGTCGGGGTTAAACCACAACACAAGTATATGTTAGGATTAGGGTGCATTATAGACTGTATTGGAAGGTGATAAAGCTAAAGAGAAAGAAACCTCTTGCAGTCCAGGATAGGTAGGTACCCAGGAAGAGCTGCCTGGGTGTTTCAGGCAGATTTTCCCTCAATCTAAATCCCAAGGTTGGGATTGTCCACAGTCTCACAGACTGTGGCACAACTGGGAGCAAAACTCACATTTTACTCATCCAGTTCTTTACTCATAAATCCCAAACTTTTTTCATTTGGAACAAGCTGTATTAAAATCCTGAGAAATAGATTTAGACTACCTGCCACTGAGGTCTTCTGTGTCTTTACAGCGTCAACTCTGGAGACCGATATTAGGAAATATTAAAGGTTTCTTGGCTGTATTCTGTTTTATTCCTCAAAAATAATAAGCATTTGGTTTCCCAGTCACTCCTGGGCTCATAGTTGCAGTCCTAATATGAATGCATGCAACAGCACTGGGTTTCTACATCTGTACAGAAAATGACAATAAGATTAAGAACATGGGCTTGATTATAAAGGTGCCATTAAACTTTGGCGTCATCCCCTTAGTGCACTCCACCCCTTCCCTTCAGAAACAAACGGTGTCGCCGTTTGTTTTCGGCTGCAGAATTCTTCATTAAAGTTGAGGAATTAAATATAGCACTTTAGATAATTAATTATGCTTTGATCATTTTGACACCTCCAAATGACTCAGCCACATACCTGGAAGCTTTGTCAACTCAATTGCATCTTTATTTTTGTTGCCTTTAACCAACAATGAAGACTAATGCCACTCTTTCTAGTTTTCAATCACCTCTACAGAAGTGCTCCCCTGGCAATGTGCAGGGACAGACCTAATTAATCCCTCATCTGCCCTGTGCTGTGTCTATACATCACACTGGCAGTTGGAACTGCTGCTTGTTTTAAGGCTATTGCTGGAATGAAATGCTCATCTGTTTTTCAATAATTTTACCACAGGTGGTGATTTGTAATTAGAGAGGGCAGAATCCAAATTTTGATTTATTGTTGTTGTTGCTGTTGTTGTTGTTGTTGTTATTATTATTATTATTATTATTATTATTATTATTTTATAGGAGAAGCAAGGGGAGGGTGTGAAAAGATGTGAGGGGATTAGTAATAATAATAGTAATAATAATAGCTGCTGCACAGCAGGGAGAGAGCATTAACTTCTGGCACCATGAATGATAGCAGATTTTGGGATCATTGAGAGAAAAGAACAAAGATTTACACTGATGTGGCTGCACACAGGTTAAAGATCAAAGACTTGAAGAAGTTAACAGATTTTTGTTGAATGCAGAGGAGCTTTGACCGCTCAGAACCTCCACAGAGCGCTGAGAAGATCCCAGTACCAATAGTCCCTTTTCTACCTCTTTTCCAGCACCTGCCTCATCTGTTAGTGCTCTCTCTGTCAGAGCATCTCCTGACTGATTAGGTGTGGGTGCACAGGTTCTCACTCTCTGACACCAACTTTCGGAGGTGTGATTTACTTAATGGCAGGTCATGTGCCAAAATTGCTGGATAAATTTAGCATAACATATAACATGACGGGAAGATATCACGACTACAAAAAAGTCAGAGGTTTTGCAGTAGGCTGGACATTTCTGGTTGATATTCATGTGGGTTTGGTTGATATTCATTACCACTGAATACTTAAGGCTTGATCAAATTCATCTTGGCAGACTATCACCTTAATATATTTTGGATCAGGTTCCCTGATGCTTTGACAGGTAGACAAAGCAGTATGAGGGTTGTCACTTGGTTGTGACAAATAGTCATCAGTGCTAAATAGTGGGGTGCCATGGCCTTACATAGCCTTCCATGCTAGTTTTTGTAATGATTTCAAAGCGCTACAGGAAAGGTATGCAGTGCTAAATGTTATAGGTACGCTATGAGTTGATTTTAAAACTACGGTGGCTAGGACATTAGCCTACACTCAGACCATTCCATTGTCATTTCACAGAGATTTCAAATATGGCCTTATGCAAGTTGCTTAGAGTGGGGGGTTTTAGAGGTGTTGATATGTTTTTAGAGATCTGTTAGTATCTAGTAGTGCTTTCAAGAGAACATAGGTTCTAATGCTGTTTGATTTAAACTCATAGGATCTTGAAATCTTACTAAGCAAATATTTCTATCTTTAGCACCCTCATGAGCTCAGCACAGTACCCCATGTTCCTCTAACTTTTTTGTTGACTCCTAGTTTCCCTTGAAAACTACATGGAGATATTGATAAAGGATGAAGATTTAGATCCCACCACTTTCTGAATCGGCACATGGTGTCTTGTAATGAAGACTTCCCTCCTATTTCAGGGTGAGGCTGTTCAGTTTTTCACAAGGCAATGAAATATTAATTAATGTAAGGACTATAAGTCCATAGCTCCTACATTAGCACAGTCTTGTGGGAGATCTGGCTTGCAGGCCCTTTGTTAACTGTTTTGTATGAACTGGAACAGCTTCAAAAACAAAGGCTCATCTCACGCCATCCCATTGTTCCAGGAACAGCAAAGTCTTCAAGGAAGTAGAAAATCTGGGTGCAGTTCCAAGCTCTAAAACAGGCAGAGGTGAGAACTCTTTCTGCTAGTTGTGAAGGGTGTACCACCCCTCTGAGAGGTTTTACCTCCTCAGGGGGCTAGACGGCTGACTAAAACCTGTTCTAAAGTTTCATATTCTCGGTGTGTTACTGGCAAGGGAAGGAGAGGAGTAGGCTCATTTTCTGCTTCTGCTGCCAGCGAGGATGGGATGTGCAAGAGAAATTCATGCATTTTCAGCTAAGCAGACCCCTCCTCCATCTCAGCAGCAACCAACCTGGTTTTCAAAGTTTGTGCCTTAAGGAAACTGTTCCTCTGATTGTTTTCCATGCCAGTAGCCTCAGCACCTTCCTGTTTTTTCTCATGCCTAGACCTGGCCTTATTTGGCCTGTTATGGCTACTTGGTGCTAGGACAGGCTTCCCAGAAGGTCTTCCAGCTCAGATGGGTTCCTAACCTGCATTCACAATCCCTTTTTAAACTTTCTCAGTTCAACCCTTTCTGTTCTCCTTGATCTGACTGCTGACCTCTTGCAGGTGTCTGCCTAAAACCCACCAGGGGTCGTGTCCTGAAGGACACAACTGTGCTGTGCTACATAACACACCTCATTCACTCTTGCATGCTAGATCAGCCTAATATCCTTGGGTTTGGGTATTTTCTTTGTTTTAATTTTGGCCTATTTAAGGAGAAATGGCTTGAATTGGAAAAAAAACACCCAGGAGACAAGCCACTGTACCTACCCCTCCTCCCAGCCCCCAAACCTAATGCATGAATGGAGCACCCAGATAAGTCACAGGCTGTGGGAATTAACAGACAGACCCCATGAGTTTTTCTGGCTCAGCTATTCCCGAATATTGCTTTTCTCTTTCACTTTTCCTCTCTCTCAGGGCACCTTGCCCATTCCCTGATGCCCTGAAATCTCTTTCTACGTGGCCAGGCATTTCCTTTTAATTTTTTTAAATGAATTCAGCTCAGCGCCCACACATCCCTTTAACCATGGATTTGTACGCTCAAGAGAAGACACGGAGAGATGTTGATGTTTTTGGCTAGTATTCATGCCCTCAGTACCTTTTTCTTTTTTTTTTTTTTTTGTTTTTATGAATATACATGTTTTCTTGGCTGTTTGTGCTGGAGCCCATCTGTTAGAATGGCACGGTTCCTGCTCACAAGTGGAATCAGACCCTCGCTGGAGGGGGTAGGTTTCAGGCAACGACGGGTTTTTAAGCCGAGCAGCAGGAGCCCTACAGGAAGGCGCTCCCCTGTGTCAGCGCTGGCACCACCTGCCTCCTTCCACATCAACCACCTCCTTCCACCAGTTGACACCACCGCACCCAAGGCCAGCAGGGCCAAGCAGGTTAGGGGAAGAAGGCACGGGGTTGGGGGGCTGCCAGGAAAACTGTTGGTGTTGCAACAGTTCCCTCGAAAGAGCATGGAATGCTTTAAAAAAATATGTTTCTAGTAAGTGAAAAGAAAAATAACACTCATGAGACAGAGCAAGAGACACCAATTCCTAGACAGTTTAGGGTGTTAGTTTAGATATGAGGAACTAATTTCTCAGCTTTTGAGTAGACATCTGAGACAAATTGCTTGGGGTTGCTGGAGTAAGCGCTGTTTCCAGGCGGCTCACAGTAACACTTGAGTCACCCTTAGTCACTTTAGACATAGGCACGGACGGCTCTGCTGAGCTGGGTGATGCAGGAGGAGTCTGAAGTGTAATGATGACTCCAGAGTATTCGATTTGCATTTTAAAAAACCTGCTTTTTTTCCCCATTTCTTACATAAGTGTAAGTCCAGATGAACTTCAGAAAAGGCATGTGGGTCTGAAAAGCTCAACAAACATTAATCCACCTGCTTAGACTGCTTTATGGGGACAGAGCACAGGAGAGCACCCAGCACAGTTGGTGGAAATTCTTAAAATTGATTGCGATATGATCTTTAGGTTTTCTTAGAAAAGTTCAATGTCTTTCTTCATCGTTCACTAAAATTTTTCATTTTTGTCTGATTTTTTACTTTTTTTTTTGCCCATACTTCTCTTTCAGTTATGACTCAAACTGAAAATGAGGAATAAGTGATAGGAAAAGAAAATAGATAAACCGGAAATACCCACAGTATGACCCTTTCTTCATAATCCTGGAAAACAAGGATATAGTAAGAAAAAAAAACCGCAGAAAAAAAAGGTGGAAACCCCCCGAGACAAAATGAATCACACTCTTATTTGATCAAATCAACAGAAAATCTCAAAGGTGGGAGTGAAGGAAGTTACCTTTCTTGAAAAAAGCATAAGCAGACAAAAATGTCTTTGGAAACTCTTGCCCGATTCCTCTGGCTGGGTAACAGGTAATGCCTTGTGCTTTCTGTACAGGTGGGATTTCCTTGGACAGCTGCATGGACCTTTGCCAGGAAAAGGTGCAGACCTGGGCCACAGTCAGCTCTCAAATGTAGGGTCTCTTCTATGAGCCAGCACGGCTCATATCTTGGCTGGGACAACAGCATGAGTATTTTCCCACTGATGCTAAAGGTAATTGCTTTACTTTCTGTCCCCACTATTCGTGAGTTTGAATTTTCAGACTCTTCAGGCGTAACTACAGAACTTTACACTTTCTGAGAAGCAACCTGGAGCTACTTACAGACCCATCCAGGCTCCCCTTTTTGGGGATATGACTAAAAGTGTTGCAGGAGAGCAATTAAGGGTCTGCCTAGGTCGTTGGAGTGCTGAACTGGCTGTTAAATATCTTCTGAACAGTGGGAATGAGATTATAAGGGAAAATCCCCAGAAGAGTAAAGACCTAAACCCAGGAGTTCCTGAATTTAAGGGTTTTTTTCAGGCTTTTAGAGTAATTTCTGGCTGTATTAATGAGAGAAGGAAGACCTCAAAAAGTAGTGCGTACAAAGCAGTAATTCTGTTGTTACGCCAAAGGGTATCTGGGGGCTTTATGCAGCCAACTTGGGGCTTTCTCCTTGTTTTTCATTTTTATTTAAATGTAAGTAAAAAAATAAAACCAAAAATGACCTGCGACCTTGTAAGAGTGGTGGCCATGTTAAAAATAAAACCTATTGTTAATCAGCTGTCTTAGTGGCCAGCACAGAAAAGATTGAGGAGATCTGGAGACCAAATCACACCTTGGTCTCCAGACAATGGATGGTGGGATCCATTCCCTTAGTGACTCTAAGAAGCTTGTTTTTCAGCTGCTCAAGCTGTATTTATCTAAGGTCCATTAGTGAATTTAATGTCTGTCATCCTGACTCCTTTTCCTTATGAACCATGAAGGTGAACATGGCTTTAAGGGGAAAGTAATAAGAAATCCTAAATTTCTAGGTGATTCCTCTGCTCTGTCCAGACATCACTTCTCATTAGAAAACAGGATCCTGGTTTCTCCCTTGACTTGAAGCTGAGCAACTTCTTAGATGGCTAAGCAGCAGCCTTCTTTCCTGTTCAGCCTGAATATGAGGAATAACTACGCCTATTCAGAAAAAGCCACCAAAGCCTCTTCTTATTACTTACTTTCTAGAGAAGCTTTTTGCTCCTCTAATCTTAAGGTTGATAAATATTAAACAAATATTTTGTGTTCAATGTATGCTTAATTGTTCTCATCCTAAGAGCAGAAGATGTCCTCTTAAACATTTTGTTCAGATGGGTCCTTAGGAAGCATGAAAACCTGTTTTCTTCCCTCGGTGGAGCGAGAGCGTGGTTCCTCCATTAATTCAGGACACTGGTGGGACAATGAAGGAATTGCATGTTGGCAACTCACATTTCCTCTAGCCTCTGGATAAAGGATTTGAGTTTTGTGTATGCTGCCAATCCTTTAACGATCTTACACACCCTATAATCACCCTAAAAATTTGGAATAAAAGGGGAAAAAAAAGGACTGAAAAGGAAAAGAAAAATCCTGCGGGCTGCCTTAGCCAAGTATCTTGGACTTGAGAGCTATTTGATCATTAGTCTAAGTATGGATAATCGGTGTAATGCTAAATAAAGAAATTATACACTGAAATGGAAAATTCACTTGGTAAAAGCCCAAAGAATTATTTCTTTTCTGGAAGCTAACATTCCCAGTGAAAGGCAAATGCTATTTCCCCCTCATTGTGCATTGCTTCTTGAGGTGTTTAGCTGGTATCTGTATCTGTATTTTTATAATACTTCAGTGATAGGATTCCCCTATCAAGAATGGCTTCGCAGTCTGCCAAGCAATGTTGAGACACACAGAAAAGCTATGCTTTCATTGTGCAGAGTTAGCAGACATTAACTCAGGTTTTTAACATTACCTTATCTCCCACGCTGATTTTCCCTGACTTTTTTGTCCATTTTAAGCAAAGGCACTAGAATAAAATTTAAGAGATACTTTAATTCAGGTTGCTATTGCTAATCTTTGCACTGAGGATGCTGTGGTAGACTGAAGAGTGTTCACAAAAGAGACAAATTCCCTGGAAGCAACTGGAAAAATATATCTTACCTGCAAAATTAGAAACACACACATACACAGAAAAAAGACATTTGATCCAGAAGTCTTTTTAATTGGGGTAGGAGGATGCAATGACAAGATTTGGCTGTTTATAGGCAGGCAGGGTACGGTGGTGTTCAGACTTCAGGCTACGTCTCCCAGTTATCTCTGCAGTGAAGTTATAAGGAAAGGGAAAAAATTTGCCCCAAATAATTCACAGTCCAGAAATTAACAGGAGGAAGGGACAAAATGAATATGCAGATGAGGTGCAGAGGAGATGTGAAGGAGATAGATGAAGAAATGTGTTTGGAGAACACACATAGGGAGTAATGGAGGAGACACGTGGCAGACTTACATCCTGGGGACGTGAAGGTGCTCCAGGCAAGGGCAGGTCCATCTCTGAGGGGACTGTGGCCCATGGGTGACCCGTGCCAGGGCAGAAACAGGTATCTGCCCATGACAGATGTTAAAAAAAATTCATTCCAAGGCATAAAATGTTTAAATCCTTTTATATTTAAATACGTTTGACTGGATCAAGGTCCTGTGATACAGGCATGTATGGACTGAGGATAGACTCACACTTGCTTTGAATAAAAGCATGGTGATGGTTGTGCAGAATTATTAGCCTTGACTCTAGAAATACAACAGCCACTCACCAATTAATTATTCGGGGTGCAACTCTATGATATCAAGACCATACTGTTACTGATTCCAGAAACAGACTGCTCTGAATATTCATCTGAATGCTCTACATGTGATGTGAACACATTTCTAGTGATTTGCTTGACCTTAATGAAAGAGCTTATTACAGCACTGGCAATGAAAGTTCACCTCAAATTATCAGGCAAGTATCAATTATCTGACAATTATCAGCACAAAACCAGTTTTCTTTGCCTCATATAGCCTATCATGCCTTGATAGCACTTTTTATCTGGCCATCAAATATTTCCCACATTTAATAGACTACTAGACCTTAAAGCACAACCCTTTACTAGAAAAACACTGCTGTCTTTATACTTCTTCTAGAGACAACCCATATTTTTCTCACTGATTAACTGCAACTCTAGATCCTCAGCCTGTCTCCACCTCCTTTTTAGTCTCAATGCCTGTTTTGCCCAAATTTAGATCACCTGAGCTTGTCCAGTCAAAGAGCACAAGAAGAAATTCTTCTTTATTCCGGGAAAATCCATCTCATATCTTCAAATTATTTTGTGGAATTTAAACACTATTCCTTCATTTAAGTTTGGCAGATGTTAAATATTAATGCTAGGGACATAGAGAAAACAGTCCTAGAAGTGTTTGTTTTTCTGTGTCTCTTCCCTCACCTGAAAGCACAGACAGTGAATACTGTAATTCTGTGCAAATTCATGGTATGTGTGGTTTTGTTCCATGTACTCACCTTGGATGCCTGTGGGACAGAAGGAGTGACATGCCCCTTCAGTTTTAATGATGTACTTTGCAGATACAGTCCAAGTATCTGTAAGATTCTGAAGACAGAAGGGGAAGAATGAGGTTGAATTCTTCTGAAATTTTGCATACCCTCACATTCTATGGTTGCCTTCACACTGCATATGAAATTGTGATACCACAGTCGTATCGTCCTCATGATCTCATGTGACTCCTTCATACTGATCCACGTCCAGTGTGATGGGACTAAAGCTGTAGACTTTCCAACTTTATTTCTAAGGCTTCAATTTTCTGAAGATACCTGCCAATACACTGAGCACAAAGGGCAGGGACTCTCCCCACTCCACAAACTAAGATCATAACCTGCACAAAAAATGCCCAACAACCACGGTTTATTGGGTCCTTTATGATCACACTGAAGTTAGCCATTTGATTGGGAAAAGCTGAAATGTGTATTTATTTGTGGTAAAATAAACAAGGTATAACTCTATAAAGGGACAACAATTGATAACTATGTGCTAGTCACAGTGCACGACATATCAAAAGACAAATTTTTGCTTTAATAAAATGGCTCTACACAGACAAAAGTGAAAAAGGCAAGTGGGTTATGGAAGGTCACGCAGCAGAGCATAAGGTCCCACAAGCCCTGGATCTTTGACCTCCTCTAATTTATGTAGCTTCCACTGGTCCAAGAACTTACCAAGACCTGTTGCAGGATAAAATAAAAATGGAGGTTGAGTAATGACAGAGGCTTTCCAAGGGTGAGATCTGTGGGAGTAATTGAAGCTGCAGTGGCATCCTACATGCAGTTAAATGTGAGTGGACAGAGGACCAGAGGACGTACCCATTCAGTGCCTAGAGAGAGCAATCCTGAATCGTCAGGAGTGGATGGAGCGATGACCTCAGAGGATTTTGCCAAATCTGATTTTAATGATTCCTTGAGCTGCATGGCTTAGAAATACAGGGACATGTATTTAAATTATTTGTGAGCTTCACACACCCAAGGAATGCTTTAGCTGTCATGATATCCTGTAACAGGCTTGGCGCAGACCAAGGCAGGAAAAACAAGCCATCATCTTGGCCTGACTTTGCCAGAAAAGACTCTGGTTTCTCCCCACTGATGGAAGTTGTCATTTCTCTTGTAGTTCCCAGCGTGTGTCGCTGGCAGAGAGGAGACGGAGGGAAAGGGGAAAAAAAAAATTCGAAAAAAAAAAAAAGAAAACCTCAAATTCTAAAAGTCATCATAACAAACTTGCTGCTGAGCGAAGTTGCTGTTTGGCTGAGCGTGGTGACTGCTGTGCTGTGACAGATCCTGTCAGAGAGGCACTGCCCCAGCTCGCAGGTGTAAGCATGACCTATCAAACTGAATGGGAGCTGACAGAAGGGATTTCTGCAATGTGAAACGGAGAGCTGACATGAAAACAGTGACGTGTGAGGGACTGAATCACCGCAAGCGCAACTGTCACAGATGATGTCCAGAGAAATGACAGGAGAATACTAACTTTACTTGATGTCAGTTTAGTTGTCCTTTGTGTTTGGAAGAGTAACTGCTAGGAAGGGGAAAATTTTAAAAGATCACAGGAAAAAAAAAAACCAATGAAAAACCCACATGCACGTCCATTTCAGGTCAACATCTAAAGCAGTTTTCATGTCTTCTTGCAGCTTTATTAGTATAGGCAATTCCATTTGTTGGGTTATTTTGGCACACTGTCTTCTGGCTAGAATGGTAGTTTTGCATAAACTATTTTAAAGCTGAGATTTTATTTAGGCTAGTGACAACAGCAAGGAAGACCTGTTATGACTGCTGCTGTCAGGTAATTTACTCCTACAAGGATGAACAGTCACTTACCTTTTCACAGCAAGGAGTGAGTATTTTCAAGGCGTAACTGTCTGAGGATAAAAAACAAAACTATGTACTAAGACATCTGAGATTTGTGTCACATCGTGCTACAGACCTTCTGCATTGGACAGTCACTTCGTGTCTGTTACTCCTCCTGACATGCTTTTGTGTAGCCCACCAACTCTCTGGGTCAGTAGCAATCTCTTCCTTGCACTTTTCCAAGTGCAATCAAACCGTATTTAAAACAGGCACCTTCAGTCTGTGTTTTATGAAAAAAAAGGCTGTCTAGAGTAGAAATGGTTTTACCGTGATGAGATTGCAATAAATATATAAAACTCTTAACTTTGTCGTGAATTATTCAGTAGCGAGCACCACCAGGAGTGCTGGACAGAAGGTAAGGACAGCATAGTTCATGAGAGACCAGACTAATCTTGATCTTACTACTGACTGTGCCTGTGCCAGCTTGGGTGACATGACTGACATGACGGTAGTAAGATGAGGGGCATGATGGGCAGTCTTGGGGGCAGGAAACAGGGCTCCCACTTCTCCCATGCTTCTGGCCTTAACTGGAGCACCAAATACATTGCTCTAAGATTTAAAGCAAAGTGGATTCTGAAATCTTTCCTTTCTCTGTGGCAGGAGAGCCCTGAAGTAGATCCAATCCCATATTCTTCTTTCATTAAAGAACAGGTTTTTATTGTTGCTTTTCTGAGCAAGCAGGCAACCCCTGGGAGAAGTTATGGTTGATGAGTGGAAGTATAGACTGGAGAGAGCCCTACATGCTAAGTCGCTTGTTCTGTTGGCTTAGTTTCAGTATCTGATTTGATGTGTTTTTAAAAAAGAAAATCAAACCAAAAAACAAACAAGAAAAAAACCTGAACAACTCAAACAACTTGGATTAGGTCTCATTCATAAAATAAAAGAGCAGAGACTATTAGAATTAATATTTTCTAACGAGGACAGAATTGGAATAGTAACCAGAAGTTGTTTTCTCTGATCTTGGGTAAGTCACTTTTGCCTCCTCTGCCATCTGCCTGCCCTCTCTGTACATCGACAGCAAGATCCACTCTCCTTGTGGGATCCAAAGTCTACAGAAATCTTTAGGAGCATTTCCATCCATTTTTTGGGGTGCTGGATCAGCCCATCAGCAATTGTGCAGTGCCTTGTTCAGCTGTGGCACAACTGCATTTGAAGCTTCCAAATGCTCCCGCATTGTAAATAACAGTAAACATCTCATCAAATTAATTCAGCTGGCTATCAAATCACGTCATGATTAGAGCTGATCAGTTGTTTCTGAACTTCAGATATACACAGCCTGAAAAGCCATCTTTCAGGTGAATGACATATTGAAGTAATAAAACCAAAATTATGAAATTTGAAATCATTGAAATAGAATGTTTCAAATTATTCTTGGTGTGCTGAATTTTCTTGAGTCATCGTGTACCAACAGCATGTTAGAATTTAGGGAAACCACCATTTTCTGATAAACTATTTTATCCCAAACCAATTCAGTCTTTTTAACATAGGAAAAATCACATAACAAATGGGATATGTGATCAAAGATCTAACAAATTGCTGACAAATGTTGAGCTTATGTGATCGATATTCTTTCTTTGAGAATCAGATGCATATATGGCACGAGCCACAGTATAATAAAAGACTTGGAAGAAACTAACTACATGAAAACATTTCTCATTCATTATCTTGGGTTTCTGCTACTGTGTGACAAATCATTAGTCGTAGTGTAAGGCAAGCTTTAAAAATGTAATTACTTAATCATGCAGTTAGTTCCCCATCAATCCTACCAGCACTTGTTCTTAACTAGCTTTAAAGAACAAAATTAGGAGTAATTTGTAAGCAAAAGTAATTGAGGAAAGGCTGATATTGCCAAGGTGTTGACAGCACTGCACATGGTGTTGTTTCTTTTAATTCCCCAGCAAAGCAGTGGTCTGCAAACTTTGCTGATCTGCACTGCTGGTTAGCTACTGGTGGAGCCTTAAAATGAGCCTTGGTGTCCTAGCACTGAGGTCAGGAATGAGAATTTTCCTCATTTTGTGTCACCCAACTTCAAGAGTGGCAGGAAGGAGCCATTGGGTCATTTAATGAGATGGAGGGAGGATAAGCACATGAGACCTGGATATTAGGCTTACAATTACGCCTGTTGTGTTTCAGAGATCTTAGGATCAGGAACAGCACTGACCCAGAAAAGGGAAAGGATATGTTGAGAGCAAGAATAATCAGAGCTTGTAGTCAGTGATTTTTACACTTTCATAAAACTCCAGGGGATCTAAATTAGGGTAAAGCAGAAAGGGGTGGTGAATGGGAATTTTTTCATGTGATCTGTTTCACTGGAGAGTGTAGATTCATCAAAGCTTAAACTGTAGCAAGGAAAAGATTATTTTTAACACTTTACTCACCTGTGAAAATTCTAAAAAAAAAAAAATTTAATTATTCAAGAATCTGGTCTTGTAATTTCCCAGGATGAAAAAGTCTAGTGTCCTGATTTAAATCAACTTGTCAACCACAGCGTGTACATGTACTAACTATCTATCTACCTTCCTAACACAATCCCGAAATAGTCAAAATGAAAATGAATAGTTTAGAAAATGTTAAAAAAACCCTCAAAAACTAGAAATGAGAATCATTTTGACATGCTTGTTCTTAAAATAACAGTTAGTGGAGCTGTCTGGAAATTAGCTTATCTGTTCTGAAAGCAAGTCAATTAAAAAAGATTAAATTTTAGAAAGGAAAGAAAAAATGAGAGACATTAAGGGGGAAAAAAAAACCCAAACAGACAGACTTGTTCCCCAGGATTTCTTCTTCTTGGGCTTATTACGTTTCCATGCAGGATGCTGCACATGGAGTTAGACAGCTTAGGGGGATTCCTCTACACCTGCCATGGATGTTATTGAGGAGAAAAAGACCGAGGACAGCCAAGTCAACTGGCAAGAAACCGAGGAGTTTTCCAGTGGAAACTTGCCTGCTTTTTCTCAAATGATTCATGAAAACTAATGACAAGATGTGTCTCTCCTGAAACCCAACTATTTCTTTTAGGGAAAATTGGTCTTAATTTGGGAGGGGCAGGTGTTGTGTCAGTTTTTACCCTTTTGCAGAAATCACCAAGTCACCGTGAACTCTCAGGAAAGAAGGAAGTTAAGAGTTTTTCTGATACTGGGGGCTATGTCCTCCCAAGTGGTTGCAGAGGTACAATGGAAGAGTGGCTTTTCAGAAAAGAGAGCCCTTCTGGTTGGGGGTTGAGGGGTGGAGAGGGATATTCAAAGGGAATGCGGTCTGAAGAAGAAAGTGGAAGTGGCTTATGAACATTACAGTTGCACAAGTTGTTTCTATACTGGCTTAACTGAAACTAATTAAGTGTGATTGCAACAAATATCTTTTCAATAATTGTGCCTGTGGGTTTATTTAGGACATAATGTCGAGTGATCTCTAAAGGCACAGTCCTCGTGACATCTGATACGATCACAGCGTGCTTGTGTTAGCCATCTCTTGTCTTCATCAAGGGGTAAGAGATTTAATAAGAACCATGCGCTCATCCCATCTGAATCACTTCTAAATCACTTGAAACTCTCGCTATTGCAAATCCTGCCTTTATATCATGCACTTGTCTTGGCCATGAGTTGCAAACAGGGAGGAAACAGAAGGGAAGTTACTTTGATTGCATAGAAGTGACGCACGCTCGCAGCTGCAGTGTGGTGTTTTGCATCATGGCAATTCAAAGCGACGGAGAAAATCACACCAAGCAATGCACTCAGTTTTTCCTTAGAGACATTGTGTGGGTAGATCACGATCTTCATTTGGTTTTTTTAGCCAACAGACATTTTAGCAACAGAAACAACAGCATTTGCCTCTAGGGTTTTTGCACAAAAGATCAGGATGTGAAAAGTGTTTTCCTCGTGATTAGCTGAATGAGGGAAGGATTATATTGCTTTTGTGCAGACAACAGCAACATCTCTCAGTTCAGTCCTTGAACTGGTGCGATGTTACTCAGTGTTGATCTAGGAGCTGTATAACCCTGTTACTGAAGCCCTGGATGAAAACTGAAAAAAAAAAACCAACCCATATGTTAAAAGTGTATTAAACGATAGCTCTGAATACCGCTACAAAAGCGGTTGCCTGCGCCCTTTAGCCCTCTTGGCTTCTTCAGGAATAGCATGTGAAGAAACTGAATATTGGTCAGTTTTCCAACCTACTTAAAAGCCCTTTTTGGGGGAAATAGAAGTGTGACCGGTGAGAACAGCTGTGATATAACTGTCTTGGTGCAGCCAGCTCAGATTAGGATTGAAAATGGTGGAATTTGTCTCCTTTTCGTGTTAGACAGCTAAATATTGGATGCCTAGATCTAGTGTTTTCAGGTTTGATGGTTTTTTGTACCAGTAGATAGAAACTAGTACCTCCTGAGAACTCTTTACCTGTCGCACCGTAGAGACCTATGTTAGGAAGAGACAAGTCACTGTCTCAAATGATCTCTTTTTATTGACTGTGAAAGCACCCTTGAGTGCATAGCTGAGACACAGGCAAATAATTAGACACCTAAATGAGATGAGACGAAAGAAAACTGAATGCTTTAACCCTGTCTCGTGACAGAAAGTGAGACCCTAGGCTCCAGTGGGACAGGTCTCTCTCTAATTTTGCAGTGACGTATATTTGTATGATAATTGAAATATTTTTGCAAATATTCCTTCTAGCGGTTCACTGTGCAGTGCTGTGGTATTTGTGCAACTTTAATACTTGTTATTCAGCATCATACAAGGCATTTGAGGGAGGATGAGCCAATCTTACACATCCAAAACCTAGGAAAAAAGTAAAGCAAACAGACAGGATTAGCTGGGCAGAAAACATGAGCTCTCACCCCAGACTCCAGACGTTCTAACCTCTGTCTCTAAAAATGGGTCTTGTTTAAAAACCGCATAATGTGATGGCATCCAGTATTTAATAAAAGTACTGAAACTGCTACATGGTGCCACAGATTCACTTGCTGAACGTGTCATGAGGCAAAATTTTATAGGCATTGTAAAGTCTTTTTACCACACACAGCTGCATTACTCAAAATTACTCAAATCTGCAGGGCATCTGAAATGCACACTACAGCAATAATAGGCTTTGCTGCTTAAAAAGTGATTATGACTAATGCACAAAAACAATTATCACCAAGCTTAATTGCAAAGAATTAATTTCTTCACTGAAATTTCCTCACCAGAAAGGTTGTCAAGCATTGGAACAGGCTGCCAAGGGACGTGGTTGAGTCACCATCCCTGGAGGTATTTAGAAGACATGTAGATGCGATGCTTAGGGACATGGCTTAGTGGTGGACTTGGCAGTGATGGGTTAATGGTAGGGCTTGATGATCTTAAAGGTTTTTTTCCAACCTAAATGATTCTATGATTCTATGCATGTAAGTATGCACACTCACACACATACACCTATATATATGTGTGCATATACATGGCGTTCCATATATAGTTTCTTACTAGAAAACAGAATCTAACAAAAGTTAAGATGAGGGGATTATGGGTATGTCTGGGGGGGAAAAAGCCTAAAAGAAAAAAACCCAAACAAACCAAACCAAATACAGAAAGAGCTTGTTGAACTGAAGATATGGAAGTCAGCCAGAAAGCAGAGACAGCACTCTTAGTGTTAAGGGTAAAAAGTGCTTTACTAAGAACGATCATAATTGAATTAGAGCTAAATATCCATTGATGGATCCTCAGGTGAAGATTACAAAACAGGAAAAAAAATAAATTCTATTTATTTCCTGAGTATATCCTCCCATCTTCCAGGAAGATAAGTCTTAAAGACTTTACAAGCCCAAAGTTCAACCTGTGTCTTTATTTTTCATAAGTCTAAATTAACTTTTCTTTCATCAGTTTTTCTAGCTGCTTTTTGAAGCTGTTTATGGGTTTGGCCTCAATGGCATCTGTTGTCATGAAATTCCATACCTGAATTATCTGCCTTGTGCACTGGTACTCTTTCACGCTATCAAGATTGGCTGATCTGGATGATCTGAATGATCTGGAGAAAGCCAGTACGTTCACTATGCTGCCTAAATTCAGGAGAGTGTGCAGCATTTCATGCCTGCCTACCACCAAGCCGTGCCAAATTGAGGTAATGCAGTGTCAGTATAAAGTCTTCTTATAAACCAGCAGAGGAGGTGCCAACTATTTTATTACAATCATTGCTTGGGGATGATATTATTCTTTGTGCAGCTCCCAACTGTGGTGGTCCATAAAGAAGGATAGAGTTGTGATTAAAGCAGAAATAATTAGGAAAAATGAGAGAAACCCTCAACCATGGCTTCATTGACTTCAAGAGAAGTAGGTCAACTGATGTCAATTGCGGGCCCCACCAGTTGAGTTTGCTGCTTCTTCTGCTTCAGGCTTTTGCTGTGACCTTCAGTAATTACACTATACAGCAGGCACACAAGTGGAGTGACTAAGATGTTTAAAATGAGGTGGATAAGACAACAGAGAAATACAATTATTATTAGTAGTACGAACTGCAGTAAGGCCCATAGGCTGGAAAAGGCAATATTTGTAGTGTGCAATCAAACACGGGTAGGATGATGCCTGGGAACACTCTGTTGTGCTGGCAAGGTTCTGTCAAGCAATCCTTTCACCTCTGGCTGTGGATCACTGTGTTAATAACTGTGTCAAGGCTTCCTTGATTCCACTGCTACAGATGAGTCGTTTGATGCTGCTTTAGACTCCGCAGCTGCCTTTGAACTGGTAAACCTGGAACAGCAGGTCAGTGGCACAATGTAGTTCCTGCCATTAAATTGTTAGCATAGCCACTGGATCGTGCCTAGCAATATTTTCACAAAAAACTCACGAGAATGATTTGGGCAACAACATCAGAGCACTCCCCAGCTGGTAGTTTGGGTTTGAGGGTGATTGGGAATGGCTGTATGGACATAAGCACTGCTGTGGTAGGTAGTGTGAGTCCCAGATTTGTCCCTGACTCTGTTTCATTATGCAGTCTGTGAGACTGAAGAAAGTCCAGTGTACCTCTATGGTATCTATTTATCCTTTACTCAGATATCTCTTGTTGAAAATTAAAGGTTCTTGAATTTATAATGAACACAAAAAGTGTATACTGACATGAAGATCAGAAAACCACGGGCTTTCTGCTTGGATGCTGTACAGAAGTGGACCTTGGGGGGTTTTTTGGCTGGATTTTTTTCTTAAAAATATTTAGGAGGTCAAAGATTTGGGGTCCATAGTGATGCTGCAATAGTAATATTACATTTAGGATTAATTTCACTTAATTTGAAATTTAGGCATGTACTTTTAACTCAACAGCTGCTACAGTGAAAGGAGAGAGGCAGATATCCTCAGAGGAAAATTTATCCCACGTCTCTTAAATGTCTTTCTTCAGATGGGACAAATTGCCTTCTGGAAGTGCGCATCCTCCTCTACCAACTATTAAGGGAGCCCTTGGCTAGAATTGTCTGGCATTTCAATGGTCAAATTAAAACATGACTCACATCCACAGTCTTGGGGTTTGCAAAAGGAGTTTAGAACATCCAAAGCCCTATCAAAGTCAATGGGAATTAAGTGTCTAAAGCCAAACTTTGGGTAGATCAGTGCTCCTTACCAAACTGCTTAGGTGCACTAAGCTCTGCCTTGCAGGGGAATCCACAGCCTTGGTTTCCCTGCAAGGTGCTGTGTCATAGTTAGAGCAGTAAACTCTGATGCATGTCAGCCAGGACCTCGGATGGAAAACTACTTAAATTTACCAATAAAGTGGAACAAGTGCCGTTTGCCTTGCTTTATGCTCAGTGGCCCAACTTCAGGAAGTGTCAGAGGACTGTATTGTTTAAATAGGAATCATCGTTCAAAATAACCCCCCTGGAAAGGATAAACTAGAACACATGAATTATTTTTTTCTCTTCAGTCTTTGATTTCTTTGATTTGGGGGTTGGACTAGGTGACCTCTAGGGGTCCCTTCCAGCCTAAAACATTCTATGATTCTATGATTCTACCATATCACCTCTAGAACAGCTTTATTTCTGAGAACTCCATTAACATGTTAACAGCAGAAGAGCTTAAAGTCTTCAGACATAAACCAGGACCCCACATAACTAAATGCAGTACAAGAAAGAAACAGGCCCTACTCTTACATGAAATTCTTGTTAGATAGAACTATATCTTCAACTTTTGAAGTAAATTGTAAATGCTCAAATTCAGCTGTTTGGAAAGCAGAGAAAAAGTTATGCAAAACTTAAAATTTGAAGTTGGTGCCTTTATTATTTTCATAGAAATTGGAACACGTTTGTATGAGCTATCTCATTTTCATTCATTCATGTTATATTTGAAAAAAAATATTTCTGTGGTTTTTACTGGTGATAAACTGGTGCTTTCTTCTTGCAAATCTTTTCTCTTTTAAAAATTCAAAGTTTGAGAAAATGTCAGAAGAAAAATCTGATATTTTACTCAAAGGCTACTGTGTTTTGCATTTCTGATGGGGAAAAAAAATCAGAAAAAAATTTATTAGCTCTCTAGGAGAACATCTGTTTGTGGTTGACTTAAATCATTAGTCTGGTGATTTGTTTTGTTTTCTTTTTTTTTCCTCTTGAGAACCAATCTTCAAGCTTGTTTCTATCCTTTCTAATAAAAATCTAAGGTTTTCCTCTATCAGTTTTTGAGAGACCAAAATGCTCAATTTTCACAAGGGGGAAAAAATAATTGTGATTAGCTGAGCTCTACCCTCCCAACAGAAAATAGATTTTTTTTTTTTATGGAAAGTGGCCACAGCTGCACATAACAACATGCATTAGTGCATCTTGCAGGGAAATGAAATCGAACAGCAAGACACGATCATAAGCCTATCTTGGAGTGTAGTCAATTTGTCCAGTAAATATTGTGGCATTAACAGTTTTATTTGTTGATCATTTCTGATGTTAATGGTAATGGGCCCCTTTGGTATTGGGATATTTATGTCTGACAGTGTGGTGCAATTTACATTAATAAGACTCATTAATTTCAGATGGTTTCTAGTATGGAGGAAGGAAATATTAGAAGTGGTTTGTGCTTTTTTCAACATTAGTCTCTCTCCACACAGCACAGAGCCGCTAAGCTACATTGCTGTACAACAGTGAATGCTCCCTTGTTGTTGTTATTAATGATTTGCTTGCCTGCCAATGTTGAGGGAGGACAGCTACCTCTTGGAGGAATTATCTTGCTTCCACGTTTTATTTAGTTTTTTTTATTCTTTTTTTTTTTTTTTTGGTCTGTGTGGAACTCATAATTCCAAACAAAACTGGAAGCATTTTTGTTTCCTTCTCCCATTTCCTACATCCTCTTCATTTCCATGATGATGCCAATCCTGGCCATCAGTTAGAATCTGGATGCTAAAATTAAGCACAACTTTGTGGGAGGTTCCATGACAGAAATGACAATTCCTTCCTTGAAAATGATACAAATGACTCAGTTCTTGAGTGTGTTCAATTTTTATAACAGGAAATAGAAAGCTAATTACTGGTTATTAAGGGCTTTCTAAATCTCTCTCTTTTATTAGTTGGACAATGAACAGTTACTTTGTATGAGATGGGAAAAGTCAAAGCAAATAATTTATTGGGACTGATTTCCATAATGGGTTTTCAGGCACAGGCTCATGACACTGGCAGCTCACATGATTACCACTGTCCTGCTTTAGCTTCAAAATATTTTTCATTCTTTGCAAAAACGGAAGATTCAGCATTTTAGCACTTTAAAACTCAGACAGCTTTACTGGAAAAAAAGTGCATGACTTTGCAATGTCTAACTCCAAAATATAAAGATTCTGGTTTGGTTTTTTCAGGGGGTTTGTTGTTTTTTTTTTTACAGTATCTTCTCTTGTTTTGTTTTGCAGCTTCTGAACAAATAAATTTGAAAATGTGCTCTTTTTCAAGGAACCAGAAAACATGAGACTGTCTAAAGGAAAAGAATCTGAGAAGCGATTAATGGTATAGGTAAAGCTGAGGAGTAGGGATTTGGAATTAAAATGTGAGGTTTTAGGTCTGGGAAAAAGAGGAAACACTCAGGGTTTCACTCAGATGCCGTTGAAAAGACTTTCGTTCTTACTTGCTTTAGTCCCTGAACAGTCTTTATACCAAAATCGTGTGGTTTTCAGGAAGGCACAGGCTTTTGCAGAAGTTCTCAGCTTTCCCTCCAGTGACTCAGCATGACAAGAAAAAAATGTCTCCGCTTTCTCTTAAAATCTAGGTATGAAATGAGAAGGAATGTGTTCAGAATTCACGAAAAATGTGTTACCAAGGTCCAGTGAAAAAAATCACAGATGGAAAGCTCATCATCTAATTCAGATAATTATTGAGGTTTAAAAAATCTTGTGTAGAGAGCAATCTTGTGTACGTTTATACAGGTGTGTAGCTTTTGGGTCTTCCATTACTTCTGTCAAAACCAGGGTCAGCAAATGGCTATGTAGTAAAATACGTGTTGAGGTGTTAAAATAAGTATTCAATAAATGGAAAATTGAAAATAACTACAGACTGGCAATTAGAAAGACAGTAAATGACTTAAGGAACTGAGTGAAGTCAAGGACAGTGAAAATCCAGGTTTAATGTATTAGGAACATGAGGTAGGGTCCGATAACCAAACTGAAAGCTGGGTTACCTTGTACCCAAAAGTACGGGAAAAAAAATAATAAACAAGATGTTAGCAAAAAATTCACAGAGGTCCAAAATCAATTTTAAACACAATTGGCAAATGACTTAAGAAATAGCTTGCAGTGTTAATATATAAAAATGATAAATGGAAGATGAGAACTGTGCTAGGACCTCAACAACGTTATGGAAGCATTATTTAAGTTATAATTATTAACAGAAAGTAAGTGAAAATACATTAAGGTAATTGCCAAGTACAATATAGAGGAAAACAGGCACCACAAGTCAAACGGTGTACTTTTCTGATGTAGCCACAGGTTTGATTTCTAAATGCAGTTTATATTGGTATTCACTTATATACCTTCATATACTCTCAAAGAATGCTCTTCTTTTTTTATCAGTTCTTCCTTTACCGATTGAATGAAGAGATGAGGTTTGATGAGAACAAATAGCCCTGCTCAGAACTCCTCCATTTTCATTACTTGTTGACAGTTTGATTATTTCTGTTGAAATGAACCGGAAGCGTAAATTCATGCTCTTCCCTTTTGCCTGACCGCAGTCAGATGCTTAACAGCAGTGGGAAAAATAAATGTCTCCCCATCTCCCTGAAGCAAGCCAAAATTGCTACCCCTGGAGCTAAGTGAGATTTCAGGGGCAAGCTGAGAAATGTACATTTCTCATGATGATGCACGATCAAACCTTCCACTTTGTGTGTGCAAGTCTATTTGCATCAAAGACAAGAGTGGCTCTTTCTGTAACGCAAACTCCTCTTTGATGGGTGCTTTCTAAAGCTGCCAACAAAAATTGCAATCAACAATAAAGGGAGATATAAAATAAAAATAACAATGCAATGGAACAAGTTTATTACACAGAATTAATGCCCTTATGGCACTATCATATTAACTCCCCTTTTTCATATTTACACTGTGACTGCACAGAAATACAGATAAGTGGGTTTTATGCCCCATGTCCCACCTGCTCTGCAGCCATACAGTTGTCTTGCAGATGAGCAGTTTGTGGATGACACCTACTAGTTCTCCAAGACTACAACTTTACTAATACACTAGACAATATCAGAGTAAGTTCTGTGCTATGGAATTCAATTGTCTATAGGACCGAGCCATGTCTGGTTTGGGTCTGCCATGGAACACCTAGAACTCTTCCAGAGATTTCCATGTGCAACTTGGCTTAACAAGGACCAAGAACCATTCCCAGCAGGAAATTTGGATTTATCATCTTTGCTTTGATGAATAACAATGGACTACTTATTTATATACACTAGCCAAACAGCATTAAGTGGCATATTAACTGTTGATGCCTCTGTGACTGTTCTTTAATGCAGGAACCTAGTGAGTCTGATTCTGAAGGTCATTTCAGGAGCACACTTTTTGAGCAAAGTTGTTTTGAGATTTGGGGTTCTAGAAACCTTATATCCAAAGCTGCCGAAATATATTATAGTATCTCACACACAATATAAGGGAAATGTTTGTCCTTTCCGGTCCTGAGTTCAGTTATATATGCTTCACAGCCAACTCTTGTGAATCGTTCTTCCTTAGAAGTCCCCTAGATTATTTCTTGAAGTCATTTCAGCCCTTAACATAAATCTTAAGCAATGTAGATTTTGTCTCCTTGACCTAAGTCTCAATTCCTTTTTTAATATTTAGATCCCATTCATCCTACCTTATCCCCTTCATCATTACACACTATTACTATCCATCATTAGACCAGATCTAGTCGTGGTAACAGGACACTTTTATCTGCTGCAGCACATTTCAACCTGTAGTTTACGGTATGTAAATATGGCTTACTGTGATTTAGGTTCAATCCACAAATTTGCTGCCATCCCAGACTTCTGGCTAACTTCCATGTCTACATTATAGGTGACTCTCACTTGGATGATGAAGAGAGGAGATCTACCAACAATATTGGGCATTAATAAGTTTTATAACTTGGAGGTTTTAGAAGAGTCTCAGCAAGTGAGTAACATATTATATTTAAACTGTATACCACGGCACCTGACATTTTTTCAGGTGTTATTACCTCACCTGCATTCAAGAGAGGGTTAAGGATTTGGCCTGTGGACCATCAGGGACAGACAGAAATCAATTTTACTTGAAGTGAATGAATAGAGGGAGTTGTGATGTATACTGTGGATGCCTAATAGGCACTGTGAGTCCTTCTACTTGTTTAGTATCAAGCTAGTAGTCTTGACTATTTGTCCCTCTTTTGAACTTCGGTACAATAATGCTGATTAATGTCAATGAAAATACCATGTTTTAATATACCCATTAAGAGTTACTGTCAAACACTGTAAAAGCAATATGGCTTGGAGGATCAGCTGCAGCCTATTTAACACAGATAGTAGTTATAGCTGGATTATAGACACTTTCTCAGCTTTACGTTTTGTGAATTATTCTTCACATTGCCATTTTCTCTGTAGAATGAATTCATTCTCAGTTACAACATGCCTGAATTTTGCCTTTATACATGGCAAAATGTAAAACTGTGCTGTTGCCAAGTCATAGAGAGACCGTACAATTTGATGTCACCCATAAAAGTAAGAATAAAACAACACACCAAGGTCTGTAACAAATGAATTGACCAAAGGACTTAGCTTTAGATAACCTCTCTGTTTAGGGGCAGATTCCCCACCTATGCAGAGCAAGACCTCATTCTGACTGTTCCCTCCACTCAAATCGTGCCAATACTTTATAGCGAGGAACAGTTTAATGGGGGTGAATAAGAATCACAGAATTAGTTTTTAATTTTTTAGGATAGGCATAGCTGAGAATCATATCAGATTGCCTCCTAGTATAAAAATCTACCATTATTTGTTTATAACTTTTCCAAAGCTGAGCCATTTAGCTAGAGTCCAGAGTTTACATCCAGCCATTCGGGTTTTTTGGTTTGGGTTTGGGTTTTTTTTTGGGGGGGGGAGGAGTCTTTTGAAATGTTTCTACTAAAAGATCTTACTATTCCAAAGAACAAACTGAAAGAATTGTCAAGACACCATTAGTCCTGCTTGAGGAATCACCTAAAACAAGGTCAGGGGTGCTGCTCATGTGAAAACCTTCCCAGATTTGGCCAATTTATGAGCTTTTAGAAGCTGCTCAGTAATAAGACAGGGCAATTATCCAGTGGTTTCGTCTGAACTCAGCATGATTCAGCCCCTCACGTCTCCTAGAAGACTGTAGATCCTTGTCTACCTTTCATAGCTTCTTGGTCTCAGAGCTGAGCAGCCTAGGCCTGGCAGTCTGTAAAGTGCATGGAGACAGGGGAAAACCTCATGAGGAGTTTAATAGCGTGCTTTTGATGTGGTGGTAGAGAATAACAGCCAAGTCTTGCTATTAGCTACCTCTGTAAATGCGAGCTGAGGTTTAAATCCTGTTGATAGATTTATGCTGGCAGAGTGCAGATCGGAGGAACGAAGAAGAAACTGCAAAGTCCATTAATAAGTGATGTGGTGGAGCACTATGAGATTTTGTTGCTGTATCTGGATATTAAATTTTAGGTGATTATATGGCCTGAGAAACACTTCAGGTTGTGTCCTATGGAAACCAAAGTACAACATGATGTCACATCATTAAAAACCCTATTTTAATGAGTAAATATATACAACAAACCTCCACCCTGGCACTGGGAAAATTCCAAATTTTCATATATAGCATTCTTTGAAAATTCTTTGTTTGGTTTGGGTTTTTATCTGACTTTAGTATATGCCACCCTCAGACACCAAGTGAGCCCAGCAATTATTGCTCATGGTTCTGAGTCTGTCCATATCCCGTTTCAAAGAGGAGGCACTTGACTACTGGGCTTCTCTTAGTGCCCAAAAAGCTGCAACCTATCTTCTCCAAGAAAACTGAGGCAAAGGAAACAGGGTAGCTGCCACCACTCCCAGTGCCAATCCCCCAGACCATGTTACCTATAAATATTGCTTTAGCCATCCAAGCAGTAGCACGGACAGCTGTTTAGAAGCAGTAGCACAGAAGTCACCTTCTGAAAGGTGCTTGCATCCTTGAAGAGAGAACCAGGATATTTCTGTCATGTGCGACAGCTGTATTTGGGGTTGCTCTCCCATATGTGAACATATTCTGTAGGTGGAATTGCTGTTGGTTCTCTGCTGAAAACAAGGTCCCCTTTTTCAATGGAGGCTCAGCTTGAAATAAATCTATATTATTTAAAAAAAAATAAAAGTCACTTTTAAGAGTAAATTAAAGCAGATACATTGCCTTTGATCATGTTACAAGCAGGCAGAAGTGTTAATATACTGGAGCATTTTCACAGCGGAAATGAATTACACCATAGGCCATGCAACTGTAAAGTCAAGCGGAAATTGTAACAAAAAAACCAACGACTGAGTCTAAACTGCGAAGGGTGTTGGCAAGCGTCCAGGAAAAGGTACGGTTGGTGCCAAACTTGCATAAAAGAATGGTTTAACAGTCAGTCCAATTGCTACAACTGCCTTTTTTTTTTTTTTTCTTTTAGCTGTTTTTCCTATTGTAACTAATCTCATTAAATAAGGCCCATTGTCTCTCCCCCACAGACAACAGGCTCATTCAGGGGAGCTGTGCCACGCATTGAGATCCGTCAGCAGGATTTGAAAGGGACAAGAGCGCATCGTAAAAATAGGACGGATTGAGTGTGTTCCACCCTGAAAAGCAGGAAAAAGCCTTCACAGCATGCCTGAAATCCAGCACCATTTGAAGACACTTCTTGGAAAAGCTTGTGTGAAATCCTATCAATGTCTAAGATTATTGGAAGGTGGGAGAGAGAAGTATTTTGGGCATGGTTGATGATTCCATAAACCTATGGCAGCATGACAAAAGGAGGGATCAGCCACCAGGATTAGCGCGGGGGCGGTGGAAGGAAGGCAAAATTAAATGCAGAGAAAGGTCAGGTTTAAAAATCCGATCCAACTCTCTCAGTAGGAATGGGAAGTTTCCCATTAAGTTATTACAGAATTATAACTCTACCTAGAAGATACCTCTTCACTTATCCACACTTTTGCTTTCTTGCAAACTCTTAGTTAAATGAATGGTGCTCATGAAAAAGTTCCTCAAGAGATAGAAGAATTCACCCAAAACTTAGTGATAACAGTAACACAGAGACAGGTAAATGAAAATGATAATTGCTATGAGTAACCAGTATTTGCAAGTAAAATTCTGAGACAAATCTAAGTATTTGGACTCAATGATCTTAAGGGCCTTTTCCAGCCTAAATGATTCTACGATTTCACTAGCTCAGGTGAGAAACATTTTCTGTCAAGGCCTTTAAGACTAAACAGAAGAGAACTGCAGAGAGAGTGAAGGCAAAGAAGGGAATAGAGAAAAGTGCCACGCTCAGAGTAATTCTGATGTGACTTCCATGGGAGTCTGTGCGTACGGTACAAAGCCTGCAGACCTGCTGGAACATATTCGGGTACTACCAAAAGCATCACACTCTTAGCATTATACCCGGTCTAGAAAAGTACTTCCCGTTTTTCAGCTGAATTAAATAGCTTGGGCAAAATGCGGCTCATCCAGTTCCAGGACCCAAGGACACTCTCTAAGAACAGGGCAAGTGTTTCCAGGTCACCTCGCTTTGTGCCTAGGGACACGCTCCATGTCTGAGGCTTAAATAGAGTCTTCTCATGGTTGACTAATGGGAGTAGTAATAACGATTGACACCTGTAGCCTTAAAAGTCACTTTATTTAAAAACCAGCTGTTATTACCTTTAGTTACCAGATGAGGAAACTGAGCCTCAATTTGCTTGGGGTACTCCATGTAGCTAACAGCAAAGGCAACAAAGGTCTAAGCTTTCCAGACAAATGTTTTGTTCATTTGTAGGCACCACCAAAGCAAATTCCATGTGTTTGCTTTTGTGTTTATATGCTTCTGTCCTTCTCAGTGGGTTGTTCTTCTCTTTGACCTTGTCCTTCTGCCTTTTCTGTTTCTTTCACTTACGTCTTGCCAAGCTTTCAGGCTCCTACACTAAGTCTGTCCACAGAGTTCACTGAACTCGGGTGACATGTAGCCACAGAGAGACAAATTAAACAAGCGCTTAGTTGTTTCAAATTCTCTGAACCTCCTCTGTAGGATCTTATAGGGAAACTGACAGCTAACAGACTACAGGTTCTACTTCAAGAAAAAAAATAGCAAAGAATATGACTTAAAATTCCCTTTCTGACTGAGCATGACCAATACCTTTCAACCTTACCACAGAAAGTTAAGACCTTGTGGAGTTTTGACCATCACTGGACAGCACGTGCTTGAGTTGCCCTGAGGAAAATTTCTCTGGCTAGGAAAAAGCCAGCATACGGATGGAAAGACAAATGTATGGACAAGTAATCCTCATGTATAAATAGTATTCTCAATGCAATGACAGTCACAATGTCAACTTTCAGGTGAGTTTCCATTCAGTGTTGCACCTATTGAGGGCAATAAGTGTGATCCAGGTGAATTAATTAACTTGTATCCTGGAGAAGGAGGTTCTCACTAAGGAAAACCAGTACAAAGCAAAACTTAAGCATCGCAGACCCTGGCCTGTAGCAACAGGAATAAACCACAAGTATTAAGTAGATTAAAAATAACTGTAGTGTTACATCACAGAAGGTTTATCCCTCGGTCCTGGCACATCTCTACACAGCGGTTATCATTAGCGGTTGCAGTTAAGAACAGCAAGAATCTGTTCCTTTCATTTCCATGAATATCTTAAGAAACACAGGCATTGTGGGAGAATCAAACTCAACTGGAACATGAAGTAAATCCCTCAGCCATAGCCAATTTGGATCTCATTTTGCACAGAGCTAATCCAGATTTAAACCTGCTGAATTAGACTGGATTTGCAGGCAAGTCAGCAAGAGCAGACTTGGATCCTTATTACCAGGTATAAGGCTCTGGGTGCTCAGCTGGTGTGAGTCACCTATGCACAGCACTGGACTCAACTAAGCTGTCCTAATTTATACCTGGTGATCTGCTTCTCCAGGGGTTTTAGTGCTTTACAGATAAGTTTTGTGTCCGGGTTGTTACTGTGTGATAGCTGGTCTGGTGATTCAGTGACAGAGGTGCTTCCACTAACAGCAGTTCAACCTATTTGCAGAAATAAGGAAAATATTTCTGATTACTTCTAATCTTTGAATCCTTCAATAGCACTTTTAATTTTAGCAAAAGCACTTTTCTTGATTTAGATCTCTTGACTGTGACATTGCATGCACAATATCTAAGGAAGTAGGAGTCCATCAAAGAATTATTTCACAGAATCACAGAATGGTAAGGGTTGGAAGGGACCTCGGGAGATCATCTAGTCCAACCCTCCTGCTAAAGCAGGTTCTCCTACAGCATGTTACACAGGACTTTGTCCAGGCGGGCTTTGAATATCTTCAGAGAAGGAGATATTTGATAATATCATGGATCTGTCGCGTATATTTTTATACAGGGACAAATTTTGTGTTCTTTCATAATAATTCTGTGGTTGCGGAAAGGTTTCGCCTTACCACCTATCTGGAAATCACTTACAGAAATTAAGACCTTCCTAGCAGCTACCATATTTGAATTACAAGGTAGTTCATTTCCACACACTGATGTTTTTCATATACTTACCATGCTCTGCCTTCATTTCTAGAAACTTTGGGGTTTTTTAATGAAAACAGGTCATCCACTGTTAAATAGGACAATGAGAGCAAAAACTTTGTAAGCTGTAAAGTCTTTGGGGAAGTTATGGTCATTTTGTTGCTTTTACACATAGCAAGGAGCAAAAAAAGAGCCCTTCTTGATTATTCACCACAGCACTAGGAATAATATGCATAATAAACAGTAGAAGTTCACCCCAGGGCACATTATTAACACCAGCTCTTATTTAGGCTCACACAATCAAAGATACCATGCTGATCATCACGTTTCATCCACTGCTACTGTTGGGCAGCACTGCCATGAGCATGGTCTACTTGTTTTCTGTGTAAGGTCAGACTGTTCCAGAACCTCACCCCACCAAATTTTAGAAGCTTTCCTTATACATCATCAAGGTAAGCAGTATTGGTTTAGTGGCAATATGATTATTTCACTTAAGAAGTTCTTATCTGTCTGCATGTGATTCTGTGCATTGCCTATTTACAGGCAACTTTTCTATTCCTTACACATAGTCCAAATAAATGTATCCATCGTTTTACTGGTATAAGTATGCCATGAATTTCTGATGTTGTCTATTCACAGAATCACAGAATCATAGAATCACAGAATGGCAAGGGTTGGAAGGGACCTTGGGAGATCATCCAGTCCAACCCCCCTGCTCAAGCAGGCTCACCCAGAGCAGGGGGCACAGGACAGCGTCCAGGCGGGGGTTGAAGATCTCCAGAGAAGGAGACTCCACAGCCCCCTTGGACAGTCTGTGCCGGGGCTCTGTCAGCCTCAGAGTAAAGAAGTTCTTCCTCGTGTTCAACTGAAACTTCTTCTGCTTCCGTTTGTGCCCATGGTCCCTTGCCCTGTCGCTGGGCACCACTGAAAAGAGTCTGACTCCATCCTCATGACAGCCATCCTTAAGGTATTTGTATGTGTTGATGAGTATTTGTGAGTATTTATGATTCCACCCCCTTGAGAACAGGATATGATGGTATTTAGAACAGGAAGTGTGGGATGAACTTTAGCTAACTCCATCAGGCAGAGAAATAGACTTTTCTATCTCAGCTATTTACCACGGTCTCCTTTTAACTTAGTTCAAGCAGCAATTCTGCACTGAGGGTGCTGGTTTCTAATACCATCATTTTAATCACCTGCAGGTGTTTCCTTGTGTGCTGGGTGTCCCACTCCTATCAGTGGAGACTCAGGCAACAGATTTGGCAGGTTTTGGAGAGCAGTTCAGCTGTTGGAACATGCATTCTTCCATCAGGACTCATCGTGTCACTCTTCACACCCTATTGACTGAATTCATTTCCTCTTAGGCTGAAACTGGCATCTAAAATACCCACACGTAGGCATCAACACCATAGATATCTGGAGTTAAGGTTAGTTGAGTCCCAGCTCAATGATTAGTTTGAATACAGTTGTCTGTATTTAGTGTCACTATCCTGCCCAGAATAGGGACATTTAAATTTTTTTGTTGTTATTTATGTTTTGGGGTTTTTTAAATTTGCATCTCTCAGCTCCTGGCACAACAACTCTCAACTTTGACTGCAGTTCAAATAAATGGATTTGCACCATAACACATTTGCAGTCCTGAGCCTGACTTGCAGAATAAAGCTTCAAATCCCAAAGAAAATCTGATCTCTCCTAACCCTGTGAAGGAAAACACACCCGCTTTATTGAACTTCATACTCTGTTCTAGCACACTCTTATTATAAACTGTTGTTGATTATCTAATTCTTCTGGGCATATGAGCAATGCCAGAATGTCGGTTTTACATTAAAAGGATGCAGTTTAAAAAACAAAACAAAACCCTAAATACAGAAATAAAATATGTGTTTAATTAGGGCTTTAATCTTTGCTGAGCTCATTAAAAACAAAACAAAACAAAACAAAAAAAAGTGGGGAATGGATGCCCATAGGGTCTGATAATATTTTCTTAGAGTGAAAACTACTCCTACAATATATATGAGTAAACATCCATTTGTGTTAGTAATTAACTTCAGTGTTTGGATATCCGTTTATTTCTCTTGATTGCATGTTCCGGTCCAGATCATTGTTAAATGAGCAGCACCGTAATAGCATTGATAGAACTGTCTGGACAATTGTTTTTCAGTTAAAACTGAGACATAGTTGCTCTGGAAGTCAGAATCTTTCCTCTGGGGCAAGCTGATCTCTATCTGCCCCACAGCTGAGCTTGCAGATCTGTTTGAGCCTTTGCTTTTGGGGCAGATGGACTGGACAGCGAAAAAGTCTATAAAAAATCTTGAGATTTTGAGGCTAGTGAACCCAAATTTCAGAATACAAAACCTCTCCAGGAAACAAAAGTAGAGTTTTCATCAGGCTGTAACATCATTTTTTTTAAAAAAAAAAAATCTAGTTCAGGGAAATATGCTCCAAATGCCGGCGTAAAGACTCCCAATATTCTTGGTTGAAATACTTTCACAAACCTCTAGCTGCAAACGGATCAGCACAAGAGGCACAAGGAAGCAAGTGAAATAGCTTTCTCCATTAAAGAAACTTTATCAAAAATATATGATGAAAACAGAAATAAATACTCCGTGGGCACAAATCTGGAGGAAAGAAAGAAATATATTGAGGGAGTAATGATCACTGTGAAACTTCCAAATATTGGCCTGAAAATCCCAGAGATTTTTTTCAGCCACAGAGGCTGGAAAGGTTAGGAAATGTCCAAAGTAGAACAAGCATCACGCACCATGGAATTAATCCCTGAGAGTTTGTAAGAGTTTCATTGGCAGGTGGTAAAGGTATCTCACAGAGAGGTGAAGAATTAAATGAAGGAAACAAATATTATTCGGTGGTTCGGAAACAACCAAAATGCTTCACTGGTCCTGTGACTCGGGACAAAAATTAAAATGCTTATATTGTTTCTTAAAGTATCGAAGTATATACACATATGTATAAGCCTATATTCCCTGTCTATAGATTTGTGGGGGTGTATATTTACTCAGAAGTGCAGAAATGTGTGTGTGTATTTTTGCATTGTAATTAAACCCCATTTCTTCTCAGGCTTGGTGTAAAAGAAATATTTCCTATAAATAATTTATTTTGTGAAAATATTTGTAAAATTATGAAACTTTTTATATATCTCATTAATGTAAAAAAGTTGGAACACTTCAAAACACTCCTCCCCTCCCCGCTCCAAAAAAAAAAGAGCAGGGGATATTTTCAAAGCATCTTCTCTAGTCAATTTTTTTTTTTTTTTCAGTTAATTTGTTTCAGTTTAGATACAGATGAAAACTGACCTTGGGTAAAAGTGTTGCAGGAATCTCCTATCAGCAGGCAGCATCCTAGTCTTTGTGTTTAGGGGTAAGTCAATGAACTGGAGGGGTCCCGGGTTGGTTCTCTGCCCTGAAGCAGCAGAGCTGGCTTCCTCCCCAGGGCAGAGTCCTTCCCATCTGCTGGGAATGGCCATGGCTTGTGCAAGCTCTCAGACTGCGTCTGGTCTTTTTTTTGGTGACTGCTAGGCAGATCTGTCCAAAACCTTGGCAGAGAGCAAGTCAACAATTAAAATCTATAGCAGGTTTTGGAAAAAATATCTCAGCCCATGCTCTGGCTCTAGTTCACTGTTATAGACAGAAAAGGGTAATGCTAATTTTCTGTGTAACATTGACTAAGCCAATTAGGATTTCAAACCTTTGTGCCTGAAGTTAAGCATATAAATTATTTTTCAGGTATTTAAATAAAATTGGCTAGGTTTTCTGAGAAGCTGAGAATCTTCTGAGTCAATTTTCTTTAGACTTCATTAAAACTTTAGGTGATCAGCATAGCAGCATCTTCCACGTCTGGGTTAAACTGAGACTTTTTTTTTTTATATATTTTAATTCCCAATTTGGATTAGGAACTCAGTTCTGAATTATGTCCTGAGCTTATTTCTAAACTTGCCAAGAGCAAAATTATTATAAAGCATCCCAGAGAGATACATTGTTCAGGACAGGGACTTAATCCATATAGGAAAACAAGAATTATCCTGCATATTTTAAAATGGAAATTTCAGCATGTGTTTTCATTTGAAGCTAAAAGATTTTACTTTTTTCTCAGGGGAAAATAAGAGGCACTTCCTTTCTCTAATGCTTCATACGCTCATCTGGGAAGTGGGAACCAGATGCATGCCCTTGCTCTTATTCAAGTAAACCAGGATGTCCCAGCTGACTTGGGTTATTGGTAGTATTACTGAGATATTGGGATTATTGGTATTGGTATTATTACTGGGATATTAATATCACAACCTGAATACATTCTGACTGTTTAATTTGACCTCAGAACTCACTGCAAGCCTTGAGGAATTCTCTCAAAATATGTAGCACGATGCATGATACATTTCTGTAGGAAATTTAGCTTTGATAAGTGGCCTTTTCCAAGCATGGAGTTTTATCTAGACTTTTAGCTCTTGAAGCTTGCATTTTCTGACCTACTAGATTGGGTCATCCACACTCTTTGAAAGATCTATCTTCAACAGGAATGGGGTCTGTTCGTCAATTTGTAAAACACACACAGGGAGATCAAGTTTATACAACCACTGCAACATAGTAATGTGATCCCATTTATATGTACATACCACACATAGCAAAGTAGAGCTTCGATTTGTTATTAAAGTCTCTAAGTGCTATGATAAGTAAAAATGATCACAAAGACAACAGAGATATAACTGGTATTATCAGAGCAGTCACAACTTCACCTGAGATTAAAACTTTATTGCTGTAGGCATTGTATGTAGATGTAGTAATATGTGGTCACTGCCCCAAAAGATAAATCGACAGAAATTAATACATGAATACATAACACCCACAGGAGCTGCTCATTGGGACAACTTGCCAAGAATTCGGATAAACTTATTATCAAGTGAGGTCTGAAAGTCAAATATATCTGTGTCTTTCTGGAAGTTGTGCTGTAACTGAATGAGAAGTGACGGGCTTCATGCAACAACCAGAAGGTGCGAAGTGTGAGACTCATCTTGCATTTTGTTGAAAAGTTGTACACCTAAGACCAAGCTCCCTCCATAGCCTGTAGAGGTAATTCTTCTCATCCTAACATCTCAGATAGGTGGGATGGATTGTCATCCAGCAATGTGTCCTTCTCCTAACACTGAAGTGAGCAGAGACAAAGGAATTAACCATCCCTCAGGATCATCCTTACGGAGTTCAAATCCCTTCAAGATGATGGACAAACTTGGCCGCCGACAGCAGTACCATTAATTTTGGTGGGATTTGTGTAGCAGCAAGGATCACTTCATTGGTGAGACTTGCTGGGAGACAAGCCCTCAGAAAATGAGGCAGGGACATTTAATTTGTTGGAGTTTTTTTTGATTGTTTTGGTTTTTTCTAGTGTAGCTGCTATTTTATTGAGGCTTTCTTTAACCAAGGATGGAATTGTAATGTGATATGGAAGTTGGAGCAAAAGATTGGAAACATTGTTATTGCTATTTATATCACTGTTTATTTAGCAGTACTGGAAGGTATTAATATCACCTTCTGCATTATTAGAGTGAAATAAATGTTAGGAAACATTGGTCATGACAGAATGAAAAAAGAATAAAAAAGGGAAGAATTTTCTCCCTCCTATTTTTTTAATAACAATAAAATCCATAAAACAGTCCAAAGAATAAGAAATATCATGTTAGAAACAAACATAGATATAAAAATAGTAATAAGAACAACCACCAAATCTGCTCTTAAGACAGAAAACAGGGTAATTAACTCTGCTCCCATACTGATGGTCTCATTTGAATTTATGCAATTTCCTTTATTTTCTCCTTTGTTTGTTCTATTTTCCTTTACCCGTGTGCTTTTATCATTTCTGTTGTTTATTCATGGCAGAGCTGGTTGCAGCTTTCAATCAAAAAAGAAGAAAGAGAAGAAAAAAAAAAAAAAAAAAGAACAGAAAAAAACCAACTGCACCATCCTCCAACTGGCCAACGTGGAGGTTGGAGACCACACGGGGATCAAAGCGATATGAGGACAACAGGGGTTTCATTAAAATGTTCTCCTCTCTGCCTGAGGAAAGAGCAGTGAGGACAGGGTGAGAGGGGGAGGGAGGAAGGGAAATCATCTGGCCCAAACAAGTTTAACTAAAAAAAAAATCCAAGCAAACCACCTGTGGTCTCCTTGGAAACTGGCTTGCAACCCCTCCAGCCACCTTTTAATGAAACCCCAGAGCCCCTTTATTAATTTATTAAAGAATCTATTTTCTGAAGATTCATAAACTGCGCATAACTCATATTCCAACACATCTCTGCTATGCTAATAGCGCGTGCTGCCATGAATAATTAATTATTTAATTAGTAATAATTAGAGGTTGTTGTATAGGTCAAACCATTGGGCTGACAGCATGCTACTGTCAAAATGTCATTTGAATTAACAGGATGTGGCCCTTTCTACATAGAATGATTCGTCATTTGGGGTTGAATCCCTCCTCTCCAAATTTTGTTATTTTAATGGTGAGTTGCTTTAGAAGCTGTGGAATATGTAAAAAGAAACATTTAATAGCATTTATGGCACAAAAGAAAAGGTTGCAGACCTTCAGCAGATTCTGATAGTGGTGGATCTTGGTCTGGACAGTATTTGTTCCCCCTGTGGAAAAAACAAGGAAAGGATGAAAGTAGTTGCACCGACATTCTGCACTAAGCCAAGTCATGATTGTTCTGGTCAAAATCACTGCCCCCTCTCTACAGCACTGCCAGGGCTACAGCTGAGGGTCTAGTTCTTCTACTCAGCAGATGACCAGAGGAATTTAATCCTTGGAACTGATATATCAAGCTCTAGGTTCAATCCTTTGGCTGTTTAAAGCCTGAGAAATTTTCACCCACTGTTCTCCACTTTTTCAGAGGAATACAAAAGCCACTGGTATGGACAGGCTTGATGACTGAGTGTTAGTACTGCTCTGCATTGTGGGAAACAAACAGTCACCACCACCACCAGGATAATAAGTTACCCTACAAGTTAAGCCACTTGGTTGGAAAGAAGGGCAAGAAGGAAATGGAAATCAACCTGTTCATGAGAGATGAATGCTGCAAGTATTAATTCTGCATCTGTTTATTTCACCCCTCGGTGCAGCACCTTCTAGAGAAGGACAACGGGTCAAAACAAGACTGCAAATTTCCTAGAAGAGCTCTTCACAGACCCCTGGGACCTGAACTGCACCAGAATTTCTCATTTCAGGAACAAGTGATGGGGTTTATCTGAACTCACTGGAACTACAAGGGGAGATCAGAATTGCCTGTGGAGAACAAATACCACTGAAGGTTACTAAATACTGAAACTGCAGCTGATCCTTGAGGTGCCTGACTTGGAAATGTTGGAAAATTTGGGAAATATGAGAAGTCATCAGATATGAGAGTTGGGCTTGTTCAGCCTGAAGAAGAGAAGACTGAGAGGGGACCTCATCAGCACATACAAATATCTTAAGGGTGGATGTCACAAGGATGGGATCAGACTCTTCTCAGTGGTGCCCAGTGACAGGACAAGGGGCAATGGGTACAAACTGAAGCAGAAGAAGTTTCAGTTGAACGTGAGGAAGAACTTCTTTACTTTGAGGGTGACCGAGCCCTGGCCCAGGCTGCCCAGGGGGGTTGTGGAGTCTCCTTCTCTGGAGATATTCAAAGCCTGCCTGGACGAAGTCCTGTGTAACATGCTCTGGGTGAACCTGCTTTAGCAGGACGGTTGGACTAGATGATCTCCGGATCTCCCTTCCAACCCTTGCCATTCTGTGATTCCATGATTCTGTGTTGGGCTGACCGGACCTTCAGTCTGACCTAACATAGCTGTTACCTTATAACAAACAATTCCAATATGAGGAATCTGATGCACTTAACACTCATTTATCTGACTTTTTTGTGTCTCTTCTGAGGGCGGCAGCAGACATCTTCAGATGCAGCAGGGTTATTTACCAAACTCGTACCACCAAAGTGAAGTGCTGGGCGAAGGTAAATGAGCAGGCTTGCTCTGGCTAGGCAGCACAGTAATGAAGGGAACAGAGGAGACTCTGTCCTGGTTTGAAGAGAGAAAGAGGAGAGAGATGGTTTAGTTGGGTAATTGCAATGGTATCACAAGATAGAGGAACAGATGTGCATCACATGTGGTGGGGTAAATCACCTGGGCAGAGTCCCACACTATCGCAATTTCTCTGATCTCAGTTCAGCTCAAATACTCTGCACGACTCTGCTGTACCCGGCAGACCCATATGTTAAGCTCTGATGGAGCAAGGGATTTGATTCATGCATTTCATTTCACTTGAAAGACACCAACCTGAATGGGTTGGTGTTGTTGCAGTCATCACAGAAATACAAACACACAGCCTTAATCATAACCAAAGTGAATGAAAAGAAGTCCCCTAACTCACAGTAGAATGGATTGGAGCCCAAGAGCCCACTCTTTCAATTCCTGCTCTGCCTACAAAACACACATTCTTTCTTTATAGGAACGACTGTAACAGCTTTTTTATTCCTCTCTTCCTTGCCTACTAACAGAAGAATTAATAAGTGGAGGCTAAACAAATGCAAAAAGGGCTTGAGTGTGTTTTCCAGTTAAAAGGAGATTAAAACCAACCCTTTCTGTAAAGAGAAAAAAAAAGAAAAATATGACAAGAAAATAAATCCATAATAATATAGGCAGTGGTGTGAAGTGGCAGCTATTTCGCTGCCAGTCAAAGAATGATGTTATCAGAAATCCTTTTGTATCATTACATATTGATGTTTAAAAAAAAAATAAAATGAAAAGAAAGTCACCAGAGATTGTACATAAAAGTTGTTTGCTGTTGACAATGCAACAAGGTCAAGCAGGATTTTACACGAAAGCTCTTTGAAATCTACATCAAGGGGTCTGGTTTGCAAAGGGAAACAAGCATGTTGGTGATGGTGAATATTGTTGCAGATCTGCTGCTCACAATACAGAGGACATTTTAAGTTCTTCTTCCAAAGAAGTACAAAGGTGTGCAAACAACATAAATGAATATAGAATCATAGAATCATTTGGTTGGAAAAGCCCTTTAATATCATTGGGTCCAACCGTACCTGTCCACTACTAAACCATGTCTCTAAGCACCTCGTCCACCCGTCTTTTAAATACCTCCAGGGATGGGGACTCGATCCCTTCCCTGGGTAGCCCGTTCCGGTGCCTGGCAACCCTTTCAGTGAAGAAATATTTCCTAACATCTAATCTAAACCTCCCCCGGTGCAACTTGAGGCCATTTCCTCTTATTTCCTGAATATGTTAATCAGATTTTCAGGGTCAACCACTTCTGTCTGTGTTGTCAAAATAACCCCACTGTATATTAATAGCAATAATACAGTATTGGCAATGGTGTTCAAAATATGACAGAACTCAAACATTTGTCACTGGAGAAAGCATGGCCTATTCAAGTGTCATTCTATAGAGTTATTAGCCCAAAGTTAGACAGAGGTTGTTTTACTCAGATTTCTGTTGCTAGTCTACTGCAAGACCAGCCACATGTTAATTAATCTATGTGCCTCATTTTCCCCAGCTGGGAAAAGCGTGGCGCCTAGGAACTCACTGGGGAAGAGATAAGTGTATTCTTCTCATACAGTTCATTTTTTGTCCCTTGCGTGCATTCTCCTGGCAGAAGACACAGTCTTTTGTTTTCTCTTCTAATGGGTCTTACAGTTCTTCCCAACAAAGGTCCATAGCAACACGCATCTTCGTGGAGCTGACATGAACTCTGTGAACCACAATCTGCCTTCTCTGTTCTTCCTTCTGTCCATAGAACTTTCCATTTTCTGCTGTCTCATGACCAGCTGCACACCGGCTTCATTTCTTCTTAGTATTGTCTCTAGTGTCTCTTAATCTCTTTTTGTAAGACAGAATTATTCTTTCTTTGTTTTCTTTTCTACATTGTTTTCTGTCCATTTCTTTCCACAGTCCTCTTGTTCAGAAAACTTCTTTTTCAACTCAGTCTTCCAACAAAGAAATTCTTCGTTGGCCTTGTTTTCATAATTTTACAGGCATCTGACCAGCATCTTTCACACTTCTTGCTTAGTGGTTATCAAAACATCCTGAATTACCCACGTAACTTTTTGTATCTTCCACCATGCCCTGTCTCAACTCATCTTTGTATCCAGCAGCATCTTTATGCCCAGACCTTCTCAGCTATGAACTTCATGGACAAAATACTCCCTACCTTAAAACTTGTGTCAATATGTGTAAAGGGAGACAACATATCCTACAGCTTCTAGCTCTAGATCTCTCTTGTCACTGACATTCTGTGTGTTAGTTTGGGTCAGGGTTGTATCATCAACTTTCACCAATTTGTCTTCCTTGTCCTAAGTGTAAGGTTGTTGGCTAGACATCCTTCCTTTAATTTGTCCTAAGAATATCAGAACAAAAACCTGCTGTATATGGTCAGGCCGAAAGCCCATCTAGCCCCTTTTTCTGTCTTTTCTGAGAGGGTTAGTAGCACAACAGGATGATCAGTCAGTACTACCTCCTCTACATACTCAGGGCCCATAACATGCTTACCCCAATCACTTCCTGGTCTTGATTCTGCTAATGTGTAGTGCGCAAAATCAGATTTCAGCTCTGCATTAAACTCTTCTCCCAGACTTCAGAGAGAAAATCACAAAGCTGAGTTGGGCAAGTAATTAGTTATTATGAAAAAAAAAAAAAGACCTTAGAGTGACTACTGGCACTTGGCTGGCTTAAACCTGACTGCAAGAAGTCACTCTAAGGTCTTTGGCTATGAGTCTGAGTCAAATTTCAGGCTTGGTGCTGGAACCTGAAATTGTTGTCTTGTACTTAAGTGTGTTACCTTTTTTTTGCAAGAAGACTTTATAGGTTGTGCTTTTAACTCTCTTCCTTAACTCCCTGTCCCTGGCTAGCAGAAGGTCCAAACTATGGGTCCTAACATATTTTCTCCTTTTTTTCTTTTTCCTTTTTTTTTTTAATTTTTACTTTTCCTTCTTTCTTTTTCTTTTTTGTTTTTCTTTTTTTTTTCTTTCTCCTTTCTCCTTTCTCCTTTCTTCCTCTTCCTTCTTTCTTCTTGTTCCTTACCTAACAGAAGGGATGTAGTGCTTCAGGAACTTTGTAAAATGTACTGGCCCCAAACACAAATCAGGAAGGCCTAGAATCGAAATCTCTCAGTTCCTGTCTGAATTCTAAAATTATTTTGCTTTTGTGCTTATTGTATAACAAATGAACCTTCATCCTGTGCATAGAATGTGTCCTAGTTAATATGGTATCCCTTTGGCCTTGACAATTTTACTTTCCAGTTATTACCAGAGCTATTATGGATGCACAGGTTGATTAAAACATAAAAAGCAGTCACTGCCCTGAGGTACCTATTTTATTTTTAGCTCAAAGGAGACACAGTAGCCTTGCATAACTTCTCTGTGGCTTCTGTGGATTCCTCTCATGGTTCAGGCCTCCAGGGGCCAGGCCAGCCAACTCAACCATCACTGGGACATTACTGAGCATCTCAGCATTTCAGGAGTTCTGGACATTTCTTCCCAAAGCTTTAAATGACAAAGACATACCAGGAACCTAATAAAGGGTTTCCTCGCATTTCTCTCTTGAACAGAAATTCCTAAGTGTTATCTGTGATTGGCAGCTACCATGCAGAAAGCCTGCAGCTTTGCACTGTGGTTGAGCCGCAGTTCTGTCCTTCCCACTCCATTTTCCCTTAATGCAGAGCCAAGGTGCAGGAACAGTGTAAAGAGGTTTTGAAACCTCCATTTCTGGCCATGCCAGGGATTCTCCAGGTAGGAAACATAGAAAAGCAGAAATTCCTCAGAAAAAGGGAACATTTTAACACATTTACATCTTTATTTAAGAAGCAATTTCCTTGAAAATGAAATGCTCATTTGGTTCAACGGGAATTTAATGGCCATTGTTCCACTATGAGTACGGCAGTGGTGCAGAAGTGATCGCTCAGCTCTGCTTTGGGATTCCAACGGGAACAGGTAAAGTCAAAACTCTAGGCTTCAAGCTGAAGAGCAAAAAAGAAGTCAGTTTGAAGAGTGCATCTGTATGTCTTAGATATTTTTTGTGTCTGAATCGCTGGGTTTTTTATTCCATAAAGAGTATGTAGATGACATGTAAATGTTATGTAAATTGGGTCCATAGTCCATTAAAGCGCAATATTATAATCACTAATACCCTATAGGCATGGACAGATCAACCAACCAAGTTTTATTTGATCTTTGTCAGAGGCAGTGAGCCCTTTTATGCAATATTTTGTGTACATGCCTTTATTGTGAAGATCATAGTTTCAAAATGTGCCCGTGTGGGATAAATAGATGTTGTTGATGTGCATTTCTGCAGCAAAGTTCAGCAAGTATATTACTAGTAAAGCAACATTTTATAGACTGACCAAAATGAAGGAAACCTGCCTTCCAGAGAGAATTTCCATCTGAAGTGATCACCTAATCAGTAGACTTGAACAACCTCAAATTGCATACAACACTTAGCCTTCAACACCTGCTACTTTCACTAACCAAATTAAAAGAAAACAAGTGTATACAAAAAAGACTGGAGGGCTGTTTGGCCCTTGCCAAGGAAAAATATATTCCTTACTAATTGGCACAACACTGTTAATAAATATTAACTGGTTTACACAGCCCTCCTGTTTACTTAATAAAATGGTATTTCAGGGGTTAATGGGTTAATTGGGGAAAGGAAATGAATCTTCAAATGTATCAAAATCTGACAAGTGATTTAGCCTAATTAATAATTTACATGTCAAGACAACATTTTTCCAGTTGTCACGTGCACTTTTGGAAGATAAAGATATAAATAAGAGAAAGCCAAACCCAGGTAAATTCACAGTAAATGTAAAACTTACACTCTCAAGAGATGGGGTAATTAATCACTGCAATAATATAGCAAGCATTGTGATGGATTCTTTATCATCAGAAATCTTTTAATCAAGACTGGTTTGTTTTATTTTAGATATGAAATTGAGAATCTCAATGAACAGCTGCGACGCCAGAAATCAAACTGTGCAATACCCTTTTTTGGTACTCACACTGAACTCAAACGTTATTCATTCTTCCCAGTTCTCCATCGTCATCTGCTAAGCCTCATCTGGTGACTTTTAATGATGCAGCTTGGAAGAGTGTAATATAGCTTGTTTATCCTTATATAGCTTGTTTATCCTTAGCCTCATTTTCCACATGAAGATGATATTGTGTTTGTTGTTACACCGATTGCTAATGCTGCCTTGTGAACATTCATAATGGTAGGCACCTTCCTACATCCTGGGGCTGGGGACTTGGAGTATGATTCTGAAGAAAGGATTCACCTGCCCTTGTAGTACTCATTCAGCATTTACTTGTCTATTCTTGATGGGTCATCTTTCTACGATCAATATCGGCACTTTCAGAGGTTGAGTCATCTCATTCTTTAATAATTATCTAAGACAAGTAGGACTAATCACTCCAGGAGTTACCCATCTTTCTCCATTAGCTACAGGTGAAGAGGACATAAATAATCTAGACAAGTCATATAGCTGACATATAGACGGCGAGCATATGAATATGTGAAATGATATGAAATATAATATATATATATATGAAATATAATATAAGGACATAAATAATCTAGACAAGTCATATAGCTGACATATAGATGGTGAGCATATGAATATGTGAAATTATATGAAATATTATATATATATATATATGAAATATAATATATATATAATGTGAAATTTTCCACCCCATGCACCACCAGCATGGTTGTGATGTGCCTGAAATCAATGGTAGGTTTTCTATTAACCTCTTCCTCAGTCCTTCTAATGTTTTCCCTAGGAGTTAGGCTGGGTGTGCAGTCCCAGTTTGGTGCTCCAGATGCAAGACAGCACTCACATGCAATGGAAGTGGGGAGTGAGCAAAGATTACAAAGAATGTGGAGCCCTGTACACTGCAACATCTTTGTCAGGGTTTTTACAGAATTGTTCTTGTAGTAATTGATGGCATGTGGTGGTGGTAAAGCATCTTGTACCCTTTTTTTGCATGCCTGTTCAAAAGCCATGGGCAATTAGACCTCTATCAGTCTGAGCTATGCTAAGTACTGGTAATACATGGTATTTCTACGTTCAGTTCTGGAATACTAAAGATCCAAGTTCATGAGAAGAGAATCATCAAGCTGCTTTCTTGGATATAGGACAATTATATGTGAACTAGAAATCAGACACAAATTAGTAGTCTGGGGTGTCAGGAGTAAGTGACATGATTAAATTAGAAAGGCACTACTAAACCAACCCATGCAAACCTGATCTTCTGCTCAAAGTGGACGAATCTCACCACAGCCAAGCTGGACTTTCATTGCATTTCATATTATGCACTGCATAATCCGAAACTACTATAAAGCTTGCATAAGTTCATACGAGTAGATCCAGATCTTTAATTCTCCTTTAAAAATAATTAGCCTTTAACAAATGTAACAACAATTCTGAGATATATTTGAAATCTTTAATTGCTTGGTTTCCAGATTTCAAAGAAAAGCAAGAGAAGATAACTCCTGAATGATTTACTGATCTATAACTGACCCTGAAGCTTCTGTTGGATATAATATCGTCTTTCTCAGTCAGATTTGTAATGTTAAGGAGTTTGGTCCTCTGTTGAACACAACTGGCTATTCCACTCTGAGATAGTCATGTCTTAGTCATGGAAGTAGCAATCCCTTTGTATATCCTTAAACAATGAGATGGGATATGTGAGTGGAGGGGCACAAACGATAAAGAATTCAGTGTTAACAATTGTTAAAAAATTTGGAGAGACAAGGCCTTCCAGTAGTGAAAACACATGAAAGTGGATTTATATCAAGAAATAAGAAATAAGAAATACATTTGTCTATTGTTCCTATTTTAAGCATTTCTAGCATGTCTGCTGTGAAGTATCTTCTTGGTTAACGGAATATCAGGGGTTTTGTTCGTCTGAATCGTGGAGGACAGAAGATGCATTTCACTATCCTTAAACCATCCCTGACACTACCAGATGAATGTCAGGTCTAGTCAGGAGAAACAGAAATGATAGGCATTCCCCTGCCTCCTTGAACAACTTACTCTATTGGAAATGACATTTACCCCTCATGAATGGGCCCTGTGCAAAGGTTTTTGTGCCACAGATGTGACACAAACTTCTTTGGAGCTCTCCAGCAGGGCCTCTCTCACATTCATGAGAATGGGTTTCACCTTGCAAAAACATGCCATAGTTCTGCAATAAAGAAACTCAGGTGCTCAACTTAAAGGATGTGTATTATATCAATGATCAGTTCCCCAAGTGATGAAAACACCTATATATATATATTTATTTAACTTTCAGACTGTGTCTTGTCCCACCATATGATGGGATTGAGTTCAGAGGTGCCTAAACTAGTTTTATACAAATTTTCTCGTGAAAATAATATGCCTGAATTTTGTTTTAGTAATGGTGAGATCAAATTTTAAAGTAGTTACAATCCTTGACATATAGGACATTTGAGACAGCAGTTAATTAATTTTATTATTTGTTTTACTGTTTAGTTTGTTGCTCACCTGCCTACCTGCTTTTTCTGTCTGTCTGTCTATCCATCTATCTCTCTATTAATCTTCAAAACTAATTGTGAAACACAGCTGCAAACACAAAGCTCTCATTTGGGGCTTTGCATATCCAAAGAAGAACCTAAGTGTTAGCTTAATACTTACATTCCTCTACACAATTTATAAAACTTTTCTTCCTATTCTATAGACTTTGAATATGTGCCCTTGCCAGGACATGTGAGGTCACTGGTGTTGTCAAAGATGATCTTTGTCAGTTATTGAAATGAGAACTAATTTGACCTAATCTAAGCTGACAGACAAAATGGTTCATTGGTAAAACAAGCCAGCTCCAGAGACCGGTGCTAAAGAGGAGTACAGGAGAAAAATAGCTGGGTTTACTCTCCCCGTTCAGGTTTTGAAAACTGCACTCTTGATAGGATTCAGCATAATGCAGCCAGCCAGACCTATTAGTGGGGAGAACGTGCGACAGCACATCTCATATATTATATTTACACCTTACATATAGTTTGTTGTAGCTTGATCCTTTGCAATGCTATACAGCTAATTCCACTGTAATAAACTTACCATCATGGTTACTGATATCAGTGTAGAATCCAGGAGGCATTGGCATTGCCACCAGAAAATGATTCTAAAAAAACCTATATTCTGGCAAATTTTATTCTACCAGGACAGAAAATCACTCTTGTGTGGATCACATAAACCACTAATGCTTGATCCTGACTGTGTCAGAACAAAAAAATTGTTGATTTTCTTGAAAGGGATAAGGCTGTTTCGCTTTTCTTCAGCAGAGCATTTAAAGCTTGCGCTAAAATTTGCTGAGCAGGAGGCTGTGCTCCGCAGCTAGTCCCAGCTCTTCTGCCTGCGCGAGTAAAGCTAGACATGAACTTCAGTGCTTGGGGGAGTAAGGCCAGGGAAGACAGGCGGTATAAGGAACATTAATGGGGCTTTGTATGCTATTAAATTTAATCACTTATAATTAAAGGTCCTGCTGCCCCTCGATTGTTGTTGATATGACAGTGTCATAACTGATACATTCAGCTCATGGGTATCTCTGAAGAGCTAAACTGAGATATTCCATTTCTGCACAGTCCCAGTGTGAATTGAACCCAGCAGTTTTCAACTATATCTGCACATTTCTTATATACGGCACTAATTTTTAACAAGGAAAGGAAAAAAGCAAAGATAAAATAATATTAAACAATAGCACCTAATATTTAGCAAGCAGCTGCCTTTCCCAAGGATCCTGTAAAGCTTTACGAATGTGACATCTCTTAAGCATTCGCTTCACCCATCAGTGAAATGCAGTCACCTAAGGCTGCTTAGACTGCTCTGAACATTTTCCCTTTAAAGAGCTTTGAATGGAAATTGGCTCTTTGTTCAAAGTGAGAATGTTTATGGAAAATATTCAACTCATTGAATACAAAAAAAAGTGTTGTTATCCACTGTCAAAACAAGCTTGGTTTGTTGTTTATGTTTTGTTGTTTTTGCTTTGTTTTGTTTTCTGTCTAAAACCAGACAACACTTCAGAGTACATTTAGAGGTAAAAAATCCTTAAAAAAAAAAATTTGCAGTGGAAAAATGGCAGCTTTTTGTTAATTGCTGACACCTTGGTGTTAATGGCTGACACCAAGCTGTGATACCTTCATCTGTTTGGTAAACTATGATGCACCGACATAAAAGGATATTTTAAATACCAAAACGCTGAACACTTTACATTTCCTAGTCCTGACAGGGAAGTCACAGGATCTTCAAGTGTTCAGGATTAAATTCAATAACTGAAAAGAATTGAGAATAATTCAATAATCGAAATCATTCAATAATAATTCAATAATTGAAATGCATTGAAAAGTGGGACAGCAAATATATAAAGTCTAAAGAGGCAAATCAGTTAGGGCTGGGCAAGTAGTGGATTTTGGCAGTTTGCTGATAAATGTATAAAGGATATTGTTTGAGGAAAATACTATACTGGCAAAATAAAAAGGTAAGGTGCTCTTTACGTTGAGTTGAACAAACAACTGTTCAACTCAGATAAGCAAACTTTTATTTCACTTCTGACCAATTATATTAATTTTAAACTTGTAAAAAATAAATTATATATTATTTTCAATTGAAGGCTCTTCTAAATAAAAAATAGAGGTCATATATTTTCAGTTTATAGTTTCTGCCTTACAATGTTCACAAAAAAACCCCCCAAAAACCCAAAAATGTTTCATTATTTACTGAGAGTCTTAAGGTTTTTCTAAGAAGTTTTGAAGGAAAACTTTCCTCCAGATACAATTCTGAAAATCCTAAGCAAAGGTATCATGTATGTTTTATAGAGAGAGATCTCATCCTAAGACTGTTTGATGTTTGAACCTAAAATGACTTACCTTCCCTCAGAACTTAAACTAATACTGGGGTTTCTTTGAAGTGCTGTTGTTTTTCTGGCATCTTGGCCTGAAACAGAAAGGTCAGGGAAGTGACATTAGATGCTAAAAACCAACCTACGTGTTTCCCTGGAATGGGAGAAGTGTCAGGGTGTTCCTGTGCATCAACAGAAACCACTTCTTTTTTAATGTTTTAGTGACTGTGATAAAAAAGACAAGGGGATGCTCTCTGATATTGGCAAAGGAGAGATTAGGGCAAATAAAAAAGCCATATCAATGCATTTCCCTTTTTCTGATTCAAGAGACACGGTGCAAAAATCTGTTTTCCCAATGCGCGTACGTGTATGAATTTGTATGTATGTATTTACAGTTTTATGTGATATGCATTCTTCTCCAGGCAGGCTCCTGTATTATGCATCAGTTCCATTCTTCTTACTGTTTTATGGTGTGTAATTTCCTGTTACAGTACAAGAAGTCAGATTGCAACAGTGATATATTTAATAAAGAATTAGATACACTTCTACTGCCTCTCTCTTTTTTATTTTTTTTCCCTTCATCTATCTGGGATACTGACCACATAAAGTTAGTGTTTAAAATAAAATGACTCAAATCACTGCTGAATAAGATACTCTGCATGCTACGGGTTCTATCTCAGCCATGAAGAATGAAGATGTTTTGTAAAGTGCTAATGCCTGCCACACTCTTGAGTTATGGGTCACGAAAGAAGCAGAACACTTACCCTAGGGACACAAGCTCTCCCACACGTAATATATTTTCCAAAAGTGCAATGTGCTCATAATTTCTGGATGTCTGTAAACTCAGAGTTATTACTACTGCTATAGTTTGGTTCAGAATTTCTATCCAAACTCATAAAGTTTCTATGAAATATCTATCTCTTTCTCCCTGCAATTAGTGTACAGGTTAAAAGGTCAATCAAACCAAAAAACAAGCAAAATACAAACTCTGTTCAGCCCTATAAACCCAGTGCTCTTGAGACACTTTTCTTCCGGGAGGAGTGAAAACGGACACCTCCTGTCATGCTCTGAAGATCAAAACCCTTGGGTTATTAGAGATCCAAGCCTGGGAATGCAGGTGCTGAAACTGGCTGTCTCACGTGTGCTGAAGCCTGCTGCCAGCCATCTTCTACCCACCACCTCCACTTTTTTTTCATTGAGGATCCAGCCTCAGTTCACTGAGCAGTAAAGCAGTCTTCAAATTCACATATATTCAAATTCATCTGTGACACTAACAGGCAATCTCAAATTAATTGTGGTCAGCAAGTGCTGTCTTCTGTGTCAAAGTTGATCAGTGTTACTAATTCAGTAACTTCTTCAACAAATACCTATCACGGGGCAAATGTCTCACATGTCTTTGCATTTGAACCTAGAGAATACCCATCAGAATTAGTCTGGGTAAAGAACTAGCTGAGACGCAAGGACTGGACTTGGCCCAGAACAACCTGAACTGTTTGGACTTGCTTTGATGATTGGTTGGACCATATGATACTCAGAAGTTGCTTCTTATCTAAATTATCATATGAATATTGATATTCTGCCTGGGTTACTTTAAGCTGATAGCACAACTTTCTGTATCGGTTTGTGTTCAACAGCAGCAACAACAAAACAAGCTCTCTCAGGTAAGAAGTTATTACAGAAACCTCTGAGGCAGGAACTGGAGAACTGCTAGAGAAAAGATTAAGAAAGTCCCAAAGGGCATGAGAGCAGAGACCACAAGAGGTTCACTAAAGCTAAGAAAATAGCAAGGGCCCAGAGTTGAAAGAAACTTGATGTCTTTTCTAGGCTAGAGGATTTGGGTTGTCTTATAGAACATGGCAACCTGCCGTTAAGTAGTGTTATAATGACAGGCACAGCCACTCTGCTGATTTTGGGACCTACATGAGTTAGCAACCATACACAGTCATGTTGTATAGTCATGAATGGCTCTTAATGTGATAGTGAATATACAGCCACATCTACACTAGGAAGTAAAACATTGCTAATATATGAACACGGGAAAAGGATCTTGATCATTCTTGTTAAACTGGTAGTATGGTGCTTGTTCTGCTTTTGGCCCATGCTATCGACCTTCTTCTAAACCATTCCTGTGCACTATTTCAGAATTGACACAAGAAAGAGACTCTTTTCAGGAGGTGTATTTATGTGGTCATCTTCTTTTGGAGGTTAAGAGAAACTAATAATCTATGTGGCTAAGAGATAACAGGTGTATTCAGGGCAAAAGAACTGGCCCTGGCACTGGTTAACTTATTAATTAGCTTGCTATTAGAGTACCCAGTTGGTTTCATTGACTCTCAAAAGAGGAACATAGACCAAGATCCAGGAATGGAGAGAGATCTGATTTCAGTGTCTGTTTTTTAGCTCCTTCATCTTTTAGAAAGTGCTTACACAATAGCAATAACATAAAGACACAGCTGTGCTTAGATAGGAGTTGTATTTTAACTCCTTTTATAGGTCCTGTCTGGATCACTGTCCACCAGAACTAATGGCATTGGAAGTTACAGTAGGAGACTTTGCTTTCACTGTAGTAACCACTGTTACCAGTGGGAATGGTTTTGGGTTGTGGGAGCTAATAGCAAGGGATAATTGTCTCATCCAGGTAGAAAAGGTAAAGGAAGGGAAGTCAGGCAAACAGTCCAAGTTATGAATAGACTATAACCAAGGGAGGAAGAGAGGTATCTCCAGAAGGTGATACCCCTTCTGGTCTCCAGCTCTTGGTCCAGAAGCATGAAGTCTCCCATTGTCCCATCCTATAGTTGCCAGCATATGTTCTAAAGCATCCAATAGTATGGACAGAAAGACCATAATTTCTCTATATGTAACATTTCTATTTCTAAAAGTGAGATGAATCTCACTCTCCCTGGCTTCTTCGAGTGCGGTACATTATAACCATTCCTTGGTACCAGTAGATGACAAAATAAATTAGGGAATCTTTTCAAGACAGAAATACGCACTTCAGCGGAATCTGGGAAACTGAAATCTATAATGCACCTGGGACAAGGAGATGAGGTCATTTATATGAGTCTGCTTAGCTTTTATCAAGCTCTTCAGGTAGGTCTGCAATGGACTGGAATAAAACTGGGCACTATGTTTAGATGGAGTCAGTACTTACTAAAGTAAAATGACACAGTCCATTTAGATGGGTCACAAGCAGATGAGTAAAAACAGTCAAGTGGCAGACTAAATCCGGAATTGAGTCCCATGCCTTTAGGAAAGGAGAGGACTTCAGAAACTCTGTACTGTGTAGGTATGCTGCCATGAGATTTTGCAAAGGTCAAGAAGATCAGCATAGATATGTCTTCATTAGAGGCCGGCTTTAAGGAGGGATATGGCTGGGATTAAGAGGTCTATAGCAGGACAAAATGCATTCCTTGTCACACCATGGGACAGGACTGCTCTTGTGGCAGAGGCTTCCCATCCATCTAGCTCATGTCTATAGTACCACTGGTCTGTACTATTTATATGTGCCAGGCACTCTTCCTCCTGCCCGAGGGTATGGGACAAAGACCAGCTTGAGTCCACAGAGAGATTCCCTTCTCCATACAGTGTGGCCAGATCTGTGTTGCTCCCTGGGAACCAGTGGAGCTGGTGCTTTTCCCTGAATGATGCTGGCATTGCTCAGCGTTGCTCCCTATCACTGTCATCTCTTCCTTTAGAGGTGACACTCCAGGAAGGAACACTGTGCCGATACCTTCAGACCACCTCTGACCACAATTTTTTCCCAGGGAAAGAAACAAGGTTCTGTGCAGAGCTCATGTCTGGCCGGAGGTTGTAGCTGAAAGCCATCCCACTGAACCACTAAAAATGGGGTATGACTTTCACCAAAAAATGCTCTTCAGATACAGTGATTTGTGACAGTACCAGAGCAGGGTTGTTGTCAGCTGCCTGTTATTCTGTTGCATACTGAAGCTTCCCCAGGTGTATCCCCCCTAGCTAAGGTGTGGGACCCCGCTGAATACCAGATCCCTTTGTTGCATATCATTGTGTTAGCTAAGCTGTCACGAAAGTTGCCAGTATATATGTAGAACACAGAGATTAATCCAATTAAACCTCCACTGACTTTTCCACATTCCTCATGTTGCAGCCCCTATCTCTTCACAGGTAGGCGTTAGAGCGTGGGTAAGATTAACCACATGATGTTTATGGAGTGGCAACCCAACAGAAAATGTGACATAATGAGATGGAGAGGGTGAGTGAGTGATTAACAGCTAAGCTTTAACCCACCATAACTGCTGGTGATCCTTAACCTTTTGGTGTCAATTTTAATTGTAAGGATGGGCTTAAAAAAAAAAAAAAAGACATTGAGGTAAAAGCATTGCACTCCCTGACCTGAAGTTTATGAATAATATAGGTTTCAGGGTTTTTTTCCAACATCTGAAGACCACCCCTAAAGACAGTGTAAGGTTTATACAATAAAAGCTAATATGAATAACAGCTTTAGTGAGAAAAAAAAATCTCTGGGAATTAAAACTAACAAATATGCTCAGATTGAAATTTATGTAGTCACATAATGACACAGATGGTAAATTTTACTGATATATATTTTTCCCTGCTGTAGAACACACAGTTGCAATCCAGCATGACAGATTGTATCCTAGGCTAAAACTGTGTCAGACACAAAGTAATCATAAGATGCTATCATATAATTTGCACTGGGGCCAGCCTGAATCTTGTAAGCGCTCTTTGTTCAGCTGCAGTGAGTTGCTTTTCAACCAGGTTTTCCTTCTGTAATATAACTATTGTATTTTCTTCTGATATTAATGCTTCTTTTCCCTAGTTTTAAACAATGGCTCTCCTAATAATCAACTATTATTGTTGTTGTTGTTATATCATAGAATCATAGAATCTTAGAATCATAGAACGTTTTGGGTTGGAAGGGACCCCTAGAGGTCACCCAGTCCAACCCCCCTGCAGGAGCAGGGACACCGCTAACTAGATCAGGTTGCTCACAGCCCTGTCCAACCTGACCTTGAATGTTCCCAGGGATGGGGCCTCCACCACCTCTCTGGGCAACCTGTTCCAGTGTTTCACCACCCTCAGTGTAAAGAATTTCTTCCTTATATCCAGTCTAAACCTACCCTGGTTTAGTTTAAAACCATTACCCCTTGTCCTGTCACAGCTGGCCCTACTAAAAAGATTTTCCCCATCTTTCCTATAGGCCCCCTTTAGGTATTGAAAGGCCTTGTAAAGAATTTTTTCCTTATATCTAGCCTAAACCTACCCCGATTTAGTTTAAAACCATTACCCCTTGTCCTAACGCAGCTGGCCCTACTAAAAAGGTTTTCCCCCTCTTTCCTATAGGCCCCCTTTAGGTACTGAAAGGCCGCAATCAGGTCTCCCCGCAGCCTTCTTTTCTCTAGACTGAACAAGCCCAACTCTCTCAGCCTGTCCTCATAGGAGAGGTGCTCCAGCCCTCGGATCATTTTAGTAGCCCTCTTCTGGACCCGCTCCAACACTTCCATGTCCTTCTTGTGCTGAGGGCTCCAGAGCTGGACGCAGTACTCTAGGTGAGGTCTCACCAGAGCTGAGTAGAGGGGCAGAATTACCTCCCTCGACCTGCTGGCCACGCTCCTCCTGATGCAGCCCAGAGTACGGTTGGCCTTCTGGGCTGCCAGGGCACATTGCCGGCTCATGTCCAGCTTTTCATCCACCAGCACCCCCAGGTCCCTCTCGGCAGGGCTGCTCTCAATCCTTTCTCCCCCCAGGCTGTATTGATACTGGGGGTTACCCCATCCCAGGTGCAGGACCTTGCACTTGGCCTTGTTGAACCTCATGAGGTTCACACAGGCCCACCTCTCCAGCCTGTCCAGGTCACACCATAACACAAAATAATACTAATGATTACTAACACTGCTGGTTCCATCCAGTGATTGAATTCAGCCTGATCTGCAGCCCTTGGGGAGGTCAAATACAGAGGTTTAAGTCATCCCTGAATGTGCAGAGTTAGGTATGAGATTCATTTTTGCTGGTTAAGCCATTTAGGCTAAATTAGACTCTCTAATTATGCTCCTACTATGGAAAAAGGTAAAAGAAATGTTTCTCCAGAGACTGTTTTACCTTATACCTTTCAGAAATTTATTTTAGGACGGGCAAACCACCCTGTGAGGATGCTCACCTCATTTTTGGAAGACTGACTTCAGGGAAATATCTAATATTTTAATTGTTTAAAGTTAGACAATATTAATCCATTCTGTGGTGGCAGTGGTGGGGATTTTTCACAAATGAAGGCCAGAAGGAGCACCTACACTGACCAGATACACAGTGTCAGAGCCTGTTCTCTGACCCTGATACCAGCTCTTTGAAAGAGATGAAGGTGTTGAACTATTCACAATCTTTGGGAACTGTTTGAGAATTAGTTAAGTGACCTGGAGCAAGTGCATATTTATGCTTCAGCGGTGTAAGGAAGCGTATTTCAGTGTCTTGGTTCATGCTTAGGAACTGTTCACTAGTATAGATGTAATCAGATCATCCAAATAAGGCCCAGGTTGCACCTCTAAGCACCTTTTCATCAGCAATTGTACTTGTATCTGGATTTTAGAGATGTGTTGAAATTGGTATCAACAGCCATCATTCTGCAAAAATGTATACATGGTTTTTAATTCATGTGGTGTGAATTGTCCTTCCAAAGCTGAATTCTTCTCAGTGGGTGTCAAGCAAAGTACACAGCTAGCTGTTTTCCCCATTAAATTGATCCAAATCTTGGGTTCAAGCTGGCTACATACACTTCCCTTTCCCTTTATCTTAGGGGAAGGACCAGGAAGAACTGATGGTAAAGGGACTTTCTCCCTCCATATGAGCCTTCAGAGAAATACTTTTTTTAAATATCTAAACATTTTCTGTCTGTGGTCTGTGTATGCTGAGCAAAGATTCAGAAAATGCAAGCTCTATTCCCTTGTCTGCCACTGGCTTGCTGGGTCATTTTGCACAAAAGTACTTTTTCTCCTGGTGTTGGACCTGTACTTTCATGGTTCTGACCTTGCTATGGACTGGTGATGAAATAGTTTGTCTTACACTTTGCAGCCATAGATGCCCATTCGTTTTTTTTCCTCCTGTTCCGACATATGACAACTGGATCTGAGTCAACCTGGAGAAGGGCTGGGTTTGAAACCGAACCAGTTCCTCCATCCATCTTTCACCTTGGCTTCATGCACAGTAGTGCTGGTCCAAAGAAAGTATCAGAAATGAGTGGCAGGGATCACGGGCAGGCAGCTACGAGTGATTAGGAAACTGCTGCTTTGGCTTCTCCTTCTGTAAGAGCATGATGCAGTGCAACATCTGAGTTCACAACAACCAGAGGAGAAAAGACCACACAACTCAGGGCAAGCCTTAGAGCTTGCAGTTTGCTGCCTCTCGTGAAGTCATGCTGGAGTCACCAGCCAAAGGCTTAGACCCTGCTTACCCTGTGCAGTGTGATCCCAGGCCTGTGGCATGACCTTGCAGTCACAATGGTGCCAACCTTGGTGGGTCCGAGTTCTTACAGGGGCAACACTTATGGATCCACTTTGGATATCTCTACCTTCTGCTCCCCATTCCTTACAGCTCTGGGGTGAGCAGGAACTGAAGATGGGGTCTTTTCTCTTTCCCAAGCACACACGCAGAAAAGCCCAATAAAGTCTGAAGTACAACAGCCCACCCAGTAGGATCAGGCCACCACCTAACAACTGCTTTTCCTTGGATGTTTTTGCTCAGCAAGTGGCATTGCAAGTCCCGCTTTACACAAATGCCGCCTGTTATTGCTGCACATTCTTGGCACACGTTGTAATGAGTTGGAGTCATAACGGGGTAAGCTGTGAACTTGCAGCAATAATAGTAATAATATAGAAAACTCAGTCTATTTTTAATGTCCCCATACTTGCTTCCTTTGTTCAATGGGGCTGTTAGTTGAAAGAAAAGAAATTAAACTGCAAGAGCTACAGCAGGCTGAAACAATTTTCAAAGGCCGAAGACAGAATGACAACACAATAATAATGACAGTGCAATAATGTGTATTTATAAGATGGCTTTCATCCAAAGCTCTCAAAGTGCTTAACAAACTTGGTAGGCAGAGAGCAAACTGAAGGCCACGTGCTTTCGGGGATAAGGTACAGGTGAGCTGTAGTGGATTTCTAGGTATTTTTGGAACATTGACTCCTTTACTGCTTAAAGACTGCTGGACATTGTAAAATCAAAAGGCTGACTGAATACAGTGACAAAATTAATGCGATTTTAGGAACTAGAAAAGAAAGCCAAAGCTTTTACAGATGGACATTACTTATTTATAGAGGGCTGAGGGCTCTGTGATTTGACAGAAAAAGGCTGCCCAAAATCCCATGTCCTGGAGTTGGATCTAGATTATTTGAGACTGGAAACAACAACAAATGCTTAGCAGTGACGGTAATTAACTATCAGATCAACTCACCCAGGAGTATGAGTGGACTCTCTGTTGCTTGAAGTGCTTAAATCAGAACTACACGCAGCTTGAATAGGTATGGTATAACCCAGGAAAGTTATGGGCCAGACGTGAGAATAAAATTATGAAGCCTGTCTTCAGGAGAGGCTCAACCAAGATGATTGTAATGGTCCCTTCTGGCCTTAAAAATCTATGAATATATAAAACTATTTATTTATTTATTTATTTCCAAAAGGGCTGGGGAAGGGGACAGGTGGAAACACCAAAGATGTATTTGTGTAATGGGTTAAAAATAGGGCTGGTTTTACTGCGCTGATATTTTGACTGCACTGATTTAATGCTGTACTTGTATATGTTTGCTATTAATTAGCAATAGGATTTGTAAGTAATAGTAATAGTAATAGTAAAATAATAATAATATTTGTTGCTTCTAATAGTTATCTGTTATATTGCTTTCCCCTCTGCTTCTTCTTTTCCTGTGAGCACAATGGTTTCTTAGAATACCTGGAGCTTTTCATTTGGCTGTATTTTAATGTTATTTCTATTCAAATATGACAAACCAGGGGACTCAAACCCTCCATTTCAAATGATGCCCATTTTCCCAGCATTCTCTTAGTGTCTGTCCAGTGAGAGGCAGTTTGCCTAAAGACAGATTTAAGTCCTGGGGTTTTTTTAAATACTTGTGATGTGTATTTACATTTATAAATACAACTTCAAAAATATGTTAAAATTGGTGCATGTTTGGGTGTATTTGCATGTGATGGCAGAACTTGAATACATTACTAAAATTACTATATTTTATATCTCTCTGTTTGTATGTACAACAGAGTTGGAAGACAGATATACAGCCAGACCTTGAGCCCTTGAAGCAATGTAACCCTTGTGATAATGAAGCCTGTTTAAGGGCAACACAGTTTAGCTAGGACCTAAGACTGTGCTTATCTAGCTATACAATAGATGTGAATTTATTTGGCCTGATTGAGAGGGTCCAAAGGAAGTTTCATCATTCATAAAACCTCTGGTTGGTGCAGTGAACACAACTTCTCAGGGCATCTTTGGGACTGTTCAGTTTTTCCAGCCAAGCGCCAGTTCCAGGAAAGACTAAACTAATGCAAGTCCAGAGTGATGCTATGCTCTTCTCTCGCCTAGTCCTCTGTGTGCAGACCTACTCTCTCCTCTTGCTCTGAATAAAGGCAGTGAACAAGTGCCACTGGTTGATAAAAGTTAATATATTTCTTGCCCCTGATTAGTTTTCAGCCAGACCACCTAACCCCACAGTTGGTTTAGCTGACTCCAGGTGGATGGGAACATGGAACTGGGACATTGGAACAGAATCACACAAACCTGTGTTTAAGGACAAGTCTATACTAATGAATGGGTAGAACCATTCCTTAGTTATTCTGAAGCCAAATGGTGTGAAACTGCTTGCACGTGTGCAACTGAATGTCGTGGTTTAACCCCAGCTGGCAACTAAGCCCCTCCCCAGCCACTTGCTCACTCCCCCCACAGTGGGATGGGGGAGAGAATCAGAAGAGTAAAAGTGAGAAAGCTCGTGGGTTGAGATAAAGACAGTTTAATAGGGAGAGCAAAAGGCACGCACACGCAAGCAAAGCAAAGCAAGGAATTCATTCCCTACTTCCCATTGGCAGGTGGGTGCTCAGCCATCCCCAGGACAGCAGGGCTCCACCATGCGTAACAGTGACTTGGGAAGACAAACGCCATCACTCCCAATGTTGCCCCTTCCTTCTTCCCCCAGTTTCTATACTGGGCATGACGTCATATGGTCTAGAATAGCCCTGGGGCCAGTTGGGGTCAGCTGTCCTGGCTGTGCTCCCTCCCAGCTCCTTGTGCCCCTGGCAGAGCTGAGAGCTGAGAAGTCCTTGACTGGTCCAGGCACTACTTAGCAACAGCTAAACCATCAGTGAGTTATCAACATTCTTCTAGCACTAAATCCAATGCATAGCACTCTACCAGCTACTGGGAAGAAAATTAACTTTATCCCTGCCAAAACCAGGACACAGAACTTTCTTACCACACCAAAAAATAATAGTTTACTGGCATAAATCATTCTTTCATGCTAGGCTTAACCATGACCAGGCAATGAGTGTGCTGGTTGACTTGGTTCGAAACAATGACAGCTGTGCTAAGTACCAACACAGACAATAAGGAGCACAGACTCATGCCTGTACTCAGCTCAGTTTGGGGTTTTTTTAGTACAGATATAGCCAGGCATGGAAATGCAATCTCAGATCATGTTGGTGTCCACCAGCAGATCAAACTGTAGGCAGCTGTCTAACCAGTTTAAAATACAAGCTTGCATCTGTTTATGTAAGGCATTAATTACCCTTCCTCACTTGCATTTTCAGAGAAAAATCAAGTAGTAGTTCATGGTGGAGTGCTGGCATTCAGGTTATCCTAGTTCTTGCTGACTTAGCCTCCCAAACCCATTCGTTCTTCTAGCCTTCATTATGATTCACAACAGTGTAAAATGGATCTGTATAAAACAGTAGGCACAAATATTGTGAATTACAAGGAAAAAAATCACAACAAGTAGTCAAGAATATGCAAAAACTGCTTATAAAAGCAACTGCTCACCCATGTTCGAGCAGCATGACTTCAACAAGCTGATGGGAAGGGAATGAGGCTATGGAGGTAGTTGCTTAGGAAATTTCATATGCTTAACCACTGCTGCATACATACATGTATACATATATCTGTGTATATGCACATCTACATGGGCTTTGTCTGTGCCAGTAAACAAACCAGTACCATTGCACAGAAGCAAACAGCAGAATTTGACGGTCTCAGTGACTACTCAGATGGTCCCTGGCATGTTGTTGACCCAGGCTAGCTAGCATTGTCCCAGACAATTCCCAGGCACAGCTCAGGAGCCAGCATTCACCAGGCACTGTCCCCAGCAGGCAACTTGGAATTGGCTGTTTTATTTTGGAGGTAAGGTTGTTTAATACTAAGGAACCGGCCAGACTGTGCCAGTTGGCCTCAGGGACAGAGAGCCGATCCTGACACTGCTTAGCTTACTGGCAGAGATGTAGCCAAAATGTCTGGCAGGAGATTTGTCTTGGTCCCTCTTCTGCAAGCTTGCCTGGCAGTAAACACACAAGTTCCTTTATCCTCTGCTGTGGCTCAGCAGTGAGGAGCTAAAATACTGGATTTTGTTGATCCAGGGATGAGGACAGAGTTATGCCTTCAACATGAAGGGAAGAAATAAAGTGAAGGGGCCAATCTGAGACAGAACTGGAAGAAAAGCCATGAAGAAGCAGCTTGCTGTGCCTGCAGTTGCCAGCAGGACGGTGGGGACAGGAGATGCAACCTTTGCTTTTTGGTGAAATACTCCAAATATGCAGGCTCTCTGCCCTTACGCATCTGCAGGAGCCAGTTTGTCTCTCCTGACATAGATACAGTTAGCAGCAAAACCATGTTCCTATCGTCACCTACTTCAGCCAAGTGCTAAATAGGCAGCACCCAGTAGCTATAGTCCCGTTCCTATTATGGCCCAAAACTGCCTATCTACAGAGAGTCATTTTGAGGATTTAGCTCCATCTTTTTTCTGCCCATGGCCACCTGAATGACAGATTATGGGAAAAGAGTTCAGATGAGAGAAATGAGGGGAAGAAAATGAGAAATGAGGGGAGAGGAAATTTCTTCACAGGTTTTCTTCTTTCTCTTATTAAAAACAGGTTGCTGTCTCTTTGAGTTCATTGTATAGTATCCATTTAAAAATAATAATAATTAAAGATTCTACTAATCATTTTGTCTCACAGAAGGCTTGCAAGGAGTTGTTCCATAGCCTGGGGCTAAAGCTAGCCCAGATATTAGCTGAACCAAACAGGGCTGTCATTGCGAGCCAGTCTGCACCCCTGCGATGTTTAAAAAGAAAAGTTAAATTAATGCCAAAAGATGAAAGCTGGGAAAGCATTTGAACTGTACAGGAAGACAGAGATTGCAGAGGAAGACAGGGCCAAATACCTGTATTTAATCATCATTCGGCTTTCCTACTGTACCTGGTTACATGACCTTGACTCCCCAGGTAAAGGGAAGAAGGAGGTCTTGTATTCAAACCACTACTTTATAGATGTCCTTTAGCTATTACATCTGGCTTTCCTCTCTGGCTCTACAGGGAAATAGGACTTGGCTGCCTGAGTAATAGGTGAAGTTAATTCTTCTTTTGGGCACACACTCCACAGCAATTATAGAAGTTCATTTCGGGCACCACAGAGAGCTGCTTTGTGCAGCCCAGGCAGTGAGCTTGTAACCTGAAGAACAAGCAAGGAGAGGAGCGGGGAGGCCTGTTGCTGCGGGAGGCTGTCACCAAGCAGCCCGGCAGGAGCAGAGAGATGTCAGCGATGTGCAATGTTGCAGCCCCTCCAGCTCAAAGGGACAGCGGCACTGCAATATGTCAAGTGCATCGCTGAGTTTCGGCTCAGTGGAGAGGACAACACGTACACCTGGGAACTGAGGAACATCTGCTGGAAGAAGTCACTTGAAAAATAACCTTGCAATGGCTTGGGAGAAACATCTGTGCAGCAAATGACATACCACCAGTAATGGAAGGATGGAAAGACAGAAGCTGGGGAAAGCACAAGAACCACCTTGTGTCGATAATACAGGGAGCTGGTGACAGCATAAGGGGAATTTAGGTCAGCACAAACTTATTTGGCTATACAGCTTTTGTGCACAGGAGCTGAGGCAGCAGCTGTCTAACTGAAATGACTGTGCAGCTGGTTTACCACTGACCCATGTGAACAAGCGGGATCCAAACTTTCCCCCTTTTTTCCCCATTCTCCGCTCAGAAACTCTTCCTCTGTTTTATTGTTTCCTTCTTATAAGAGTTTTCTCGCATGTTGTACAAACATAACAGCAAACTGGGGAGGATATGAGTACTTTTAAACCAGTTTAATACTGTATGCTTCTAAGAGACATGGAAGCTAAGGCACAGGATGATGTATTTTGTCCAGAACAAAGCTAGTTGATATACAGGATAGGAAAAAACTCCTAAACCCCTCATGCCTTCACAGTGACTCTTATTTTATCTATTATTTTGGACAACTCTGTTATTCAGGCAGAGTGAACATTCAAATAAAACATCTTACAACCAGATACATTCCCTTTGGGAAGTACTGGGTACAATTCCTCAGGCTACGTGTTTCGGGAAATCGGATTAGGTGGTTACTTCTGGTTTCATGTGCCTGAAGATTTGAAGGACAGAAAACAATTTTGATTGTATAAATTAGTAGAAGTCAAAATCATGTCAGGGACTGTGTTAACAATTTACCAGTGTGATTGAGGTTACGCAGAATGTACCCTGGACCCGTTTAGTTTAGTTTAACTCTAGCCACGCCTTCCTAAAGCACCATGCTGGCTTCCATCTTCAGCTGAAGTGGTGGACAGTGGTGAACACTGTGAAGTGTAAAGTGTTCAAGTGTAGTGGTGGACAGTTGAAGTGGTGGAATGTTTCCCTGGAAACATTCAAGGCCAGGTTGGACGAGGCTCTGAGCAACCTGACCTGGTTAAAGGTGTCCCTGCTCACTGCACGGGGGTTGGTCTGAATGGCCTCTAAAGGTCCCTTCCAAACCAAACCATTCTATGATTCTATGATTCCATGATTCTATGATTCTGTGATCCTATGACAAGAGTTGGTTCATTTCATTCCACATTCAGTTGGTGCAGGTTCAAAGTCTACACATGCCCCAGTGCAAGCAGGTGAAGCAGCAGATCAGTGGGATAACATCTCAAATTTGAAAGACTATTTTTTGTCTGCATGCTTCTGCTCTTGCAGACACACATGATAAAGAGATTGGGAGAGACGATATACTCAGATTATTTCAGCCACTGAGGAAAAGGCATCCGCGCTTTCCTGAAATGTGAACCAATGTTTGCTGGCCATGGTACATGCCAGTCCTTACCATTTCATAAGTTTGCATGGTGAACAGAGCTGTTACAGAAATAGTTTGACTAGATTTGCACAGAAACTTAATATAAAAAATAGAGACAACATCTACAAATTGTAGCTGTCTCTTCTGCAACCCCTCTACCTTGCCTCCACAAGGGTAAAGGCATCAGCTCCACAGAGGTGATGCGGTGTGTGTGCCTTTTGAGAAAGGACCTGACACTACAACAGGACTAGGACAGCTGCTGGTAGTTCCAGAGAAGGAAACTTGTGGGAGGATGTCAAATCACGAGGATTAGATGGTACAGATCTAAGGAGTAAAAATACATGACACTGAACAAGGAGAAAGGTCTGATGTATGTCGAGGCTTAGAAATGTGGAGGAAAATCCAAATGTCCTTTGGGCAATATAGATAGGTGGGATTTGCAAATACTAGAGGCTTGGAGGTATAATTCAACAATTACTCTCTGTTCAGTGTGTCTTTTATCCAGACATCAGCTCTTGGAGAGTGTTAGAGAAGGAACTCTGAATTAGATGTAGTTTATATTTTATTTTGTATGGAAGTATCTCTTACTGAAGATAGCAGACCAGATACCACATTCATTTGCCCTCTCTCCTGCCAGAATTTCTACAGCCTTTGATAGCTCCCTTTTGTTTTCTGGATGGGCAATGGGAAGCATGGGAGAGGGTAAAGGAAGAGAGAGAGAAACTAGGAGCAGGAGACAGAAAAAAATTAATTAGCTGCACGTGAATTTTGAGAACATGGTGTTTCTACAAGTGAACAGATGCAGTACACTTAAGGAGAGATCTTTAACCTTCAGAGGGAGAACCTGAGTTCAGTGAAGAGGAAAAACAGGACAGAAGGAATAAAACAAAATGAACAGGCTTCAGAGGAATTCTGTCACTCATCACAGTGCTGTGAGGCAGAGACTGAAGTCAAGAAGTCAAAAGCCCTAGGCATGTTTTTACTAATTTTATGTCTGTTTTTCTTCCTTTCTTCCTTCTTGACCAACTCATTAGGGCTGCACTGATCTTAACAGCTCCCCAAGTTATCAGTACCAAAGAAATGCATGTGTAAAACACAGCCGTTTGGTTTATGCCACACAGCTGGGGTCTTACTATTTTAAAAATAATAAAATGACACTGCTATAATGAACCTTTGCAGTTTGTTGTGCTCATAGCGATTATGTCATGACAGTATAGGAACAGTTAATGCCTCTTCATTCAGTTGGTGAAGTAGGAGGCAATATTTACTCCTTGGCATTAAAAGAATAGTACTGGAATTGGAGCACTACTCCTCTTTGTGGCTGTCACCAAAGCACAGTTTCAGTAATGTCTCTGCTCTTCTACTGTAACTTTACTACCTTCTCATCACTGTAACTCTCCTTTTTCCCATTGTTTCCCTCTTTTTGTTCATGAGCCAACTTAAGATTCCATGCACTTTCTTGGAAGGAGGTCATTTTTGCATTGGGATTTCTATGTACATTCCATTTTTCATGAGTCAGGGAAACCTGGGCTAAGTCCCATTTAGCCATTTCTGAAGATATGCCTAATTTTGTCATATACTCCATAGTCCAGCTCCCAGGAAAGTCTGTAAGACTTGTTTTTCCAAGGGAAATCTTTAAGAGTTTTCTTACACTCTTACACTGGCTCATGATCTTATTGTCTTCAGCTTATTCACAGCTTTTTCACTCCTAGGTTCCCTTTCTTAAGCAAGCCACAGTAAACTCACAGCTGACAAGACAATGCTTTCCAGGGTCAACTCCAGAAGCTGTTGGTTTTTTACTCCTACCCAGGAGGGTTGTCCCAACACCGTACCCTGAGGATTTTCATTCTCAAACACTTTCATGTGCCCTCAGGACAAGTTCAGTATCCCTCAATGCTTTTTATGGTGCTAAACTATGGTATAAAAGAGCACCATCACACAGAGCTGCAACAAATCCCTCTTGCTCTTTTGCACCCTTTGTACTCAAAAGGACACTCACAAAATTATTAACCATCACAGGACCACAGAAACAGCATCTGGGATGCTGCAAATACCCAGGCCAAACATTCTGCACTGTGCATGGCTGGCCCACCTTAGGTGGTCATGGTCTTCACCGGTGTAGGCACAATTAACTCATATGAAGTAGCTGAGAGGGGACAGTATCCATGATACTGACTGTAAGGACAATATAAACATACCACAATGGGAATTTGGTCTTGGTCTGGTCTCCATGGTAAACAAAGTGGACATTCTTCCACTGTGACAGATTCCAAGTGGTTTGCACAGGTAAAAGGATTTGGGTCTTTTGAAACGAAAAGATTTCTACTACATGCCAGCATGCTGCTGACAAGGTCTCATCAAAAATGCACCATGACCTTGTCTCCCCCTTGGTTCCTCTGTAAAAGCACGTAGCAACCCGTGTCTGCTCCACGGGAAAAGCTGTTTGAACAGATCATCCTCAGGACTTGACACCGAATGCGATACCGCACTCAAGAGTCTATGTAGTACCTTCTGTTTGTGACTCTGTTTATCATACGACAAGTCTTGATTATTCTAATGACACTGGGCCTCTTCAGAAACGCATTGTTTATACCCCCAAGGAGTTTGCCGCGCACACAAATATTCTCAATCTACTGTATAAACAAATGTGTTATTCAGCAGACAGCTGCAGCTCTGCTGCTGATAACCGGCGAAAGGGCTGACGACAAGATAGCAGGTATTACCTCCACCTCTAAGTAGCTTGCAGACTTGTACAGGGACTGGCTTCATTCTCCATCATTTCAGGAGCTTACGTTGCTGTCTGCTTTGGGGGTTCTTGGTAGACTGTTGCTTAAACCAAAAGCCTTAACTCTTGACCCTGTATCTAAAAGTTCCTTTTGTCCTATTCGAGCAAATGCCTGATCACGGTTTTCAGAAAAACAGTCAGTTATCAGACCCACAGGTTTGGGAAGGCATCAAACATGGGTGCTGCTCTATTAAAAGCACACAAGTTGCAAGAAGGTATGAGTTGGCAAACAGTGGAGGTGATTTTTCTCTGAAATTGTGGTGGTTGTTGGCATCCCCTGCCCTGGTTACCCCTGCTGATTAACACAAGTGCTTTCTTTGGATACAGGTTTTAGCAAGAGACCTTCTAAGGTGTTTAAAGTGTTTAAAGCCTGAATTCCACTTGGAGGGAATGTATCTACAGGGAGAGGGGAGACAAAAGGAGGGGGGGAAAAAAAAAAAAAGAAGTAAAGAAGAGAAATCCTCCAGTCAGTTGGAGAATGTTTGATAGGTTGCAGCACAGCTGAAATCGTGTTCTGACACACAGAACTGGGAACCAGCAGATATCATCAAGGGTATTTGGGTTTTGACATCAATGGGACTCAGCGATTGCGCGTTGGCTTCTGGTTTCTGACCCTTCTCAGTGCAATGTGAACATCTCTCTCTCTTTGAGTTGCCTTGGGACTACCAAAGTTAGATTCCCTTCCTTCTTTCCTTCGGGCCAGGCAGGTAAAATTGGGGGATAGCAGGAAATCAACCCAAATGACAATCTGCTACAAGAAAGTAGAAAACCCCATCTTCCTATTCCATCCATGCTATGAGGGATACACAGTCACTTTGTTAAACAATAACAACTTTAAGAGCTTCAAAGCACCTCAGCGGTTTCAAGCAAATCCAGTCTATACCCAAACCCACAAATTCTCATCATCCTGCCATAGCTATGTCTTGATACTCCATAACAGATTAAGCTGGTCTCTAGAGATCAATGATTTGAGCCCCTCTTTTTGATTTTTTTTTTTGTATGTACACTGGTTAGTTTTTCCTCCAATATTACCTTCCTTAGATGTGGACCCGTCCCTCTCTAAATAAAGAGCTGTCACACAACGAAGGGTGAGTAAAAGGGGCAGCAGATAAATATGTGATTGTCATTGTCTGTCCTTTCCTGCCTTCTTTCTTTGGCTCACACACACACGGACAGCAGTACTTACAGGGAAAGCTCTATAAATGTGGAAGAAATGTAAAGAAATTAAGCAAATTGTTCAACTGGTACCAGGCCTCTCCTCACTGCAGATTCATTTCATGTTGCTGGAGCCAGAAAGGTCATCCTGATTGCTCAGTTAGTATTTTTATTGACTATTTCATTTTGGATTTATGCGTGCATCCCAAGCTTTATATTAACATTTCATAGGTCTCTGGAATTGTGCTTTGGGGGTTGCAGGGAGAGTGGACTGTCGCCCTCATGGCAAGAAGATACAGATATTGATCCCTGCCATGAATGCCATCAGCATTCAAGCCTTCTCAGGATTTTAGGCAGGAAGGAGGAGGAACTGGGATCAGGCCAAAGCTGGATCTTTTCTGTTGCAGAAGGGAGAGAGACAGAAGAAAATACAGATCTAGGACAGAGACCCAGGGAAAAGTCCTCAGGTGCAAACTCATCCTGAGGGAAGGCGAATAGGGGCAGTGGCCAAAATTCAGTGAGGAGCTGTTTCCCAGCAGAGGCTCTGCCTTGCCAGGGCTTTTTATGGCCTGAAGCTGTCTGCTCTCCTGGGCACCCATCTGCCTTTGACTGGGTCTGGTGCTCATCATGGGAAAAGGAATATCCAGAGAACAATCACCCGATTTTATTGTTATTCCTGTTTTTTAGTAATGCCAGGACACTAACACCTGAAAGTTTCTGAGCCCTGCTCAGTGCTTAGACTCTGACGGGCTGAGCAGAGTGACACTGCACAGAAATGTTCATAAATTAACAGTAAAGGTGGGGTAGGAGCAATCCTTATGTGGACGTAAAATACATTTGTTGTGGTTTAACCCCAGCTGGCAACTCAACCCCTGCCAGCCACTCTCTCACTCCCCTCCTGGTGGGATGGGGAAGAGAATCAGAAGAGTAAAAGTGAGAAAACTTATGGGTTGAGATAAAGACAGCCACCCATGCAACCAAAGCAAAGCAAGGAATTCATTCCTTTCTTCCCATGGGCAGGCAGGTGCTCAGCCATCCCCAGGACAGCAGGGCTCCATCACACATAATGGTTACTTGGGAAGACAAACGCCATCACTCTGAACACCCTCCCCCTCCTTCTTCTTCCCCCATCTCATATACCAAGCAGGACATCGCATGGTCTGGAATAGCCCTTCGGTCAATTGGGGTCAGCTGTCCTGGCTGTGCCCCCTCCCAGCTTCTTGTGCCCCCCCAGCCTCCTCGCTGGTGGGGTGGGGTGAGGAGCAGAAAAGACCCTGACTCTGTGTCAGCCCTGCTCAGCAGCAACGAAAACATCCCTGAGTTATCAACACTGTTTTCAGCACAAATCCAAAGCATAGCCCTGTACGAGCTACTGTGAAGAAAATTAACTCTACCCCAGCCAAAACCAGCACAACGTTACAATTCCAAAGTGCTCAAAAGTGGCATAGAAGGAGGGGTTCTTAGAATCTCTCAGACAGATACTAGGAAGAAAGCCTACAGCTCCAGAAAATATTTCTTATGCTCAGCCTGTGCTCAGTTTGTCCTGAGTCCTTTGTCCTTTCTTTTAGACCAAGATTTCAATAAGGAAATTTATCTTTTCATCATGGAGATGTTTAGAGTTTTACTGTCTTTGTCTGGCTAGCTAAAACCACTATCTTCTAATTACACTTTCATAAATTTGAAGGACAGAAGAACCATTATTATAATGTAGTTTGACTTTTTCTATACTGCAAGACATAGGATTTAAGCAGTGATCCCTCAATCAGTCCTGTAACTTGATGTTGAACTAAGGAGTGTCTTTAGGAAATACATCTAATCTTGATTTAAAGACTTCTTTAAAGACTACTTAACAACTCATCAGGCTTGTCTGGGGTTTCTTCTTTGGTTTATGAAGTAATGAACCGAGTCCCCCATCCTCCCCTCCTGGAGATACTTCTTAATGGAAAGTAAAAATGCCACAATTACGACACACCATGTGTGGGACATAAAACCTCACTCTCACTCTAGTATCTGTATCGTATTTAATAAAGTACCAACAGAGCAGCAATAATGTACGCTGGGAATCAGGCATCATAAATAAAAGGAGGAAAATGTAATAATGGGAAGTTGGAGAAAAATATGAAAGCGGCTGTAAGAACAGAGACAAGGCGGGGGGGGGGGGGGGGGGGAGGAAAAAAAAAGCTCACAGCCAGGCATGGAAATAACGTATTTTAAAGTAGGTGTACTTTTGGAGGATTCTTCCTGAATAAAGGAAGAGATACACAGGCGTGCATGTACACACACACATACACATGCACACGACTTGCCAGATCTTGCCAGATGATGTAGTTGAGGCTGGCTGAACTTAATTAACTTGGATGAGTGGTTTTAGATTTTAACCTTCCTTGTTTATTTGCTTTCACTGTGCGGTGGTAAAGACTTTCAGACATGGAGAGAAGAGGAGAAAGAAAGGGAGGGGTGAAATGACTCTTGAAGAAAACAATAAGCAGCTCCATATTTGTCCAGGTTTGGTTTGTTTTTTTTTTAAGGGTGCAGGGTAATTGTTCAGCTGTTGTAAACCAGCACAGCTCTTGTACTGATCTAGACCAGCTGAGAATCTGGCCTGGGAAGCTAAGCTTTTCCTCTCTGGATTTCAAAGGTAGTTAATAGTTCCTTTTTCCTACAGCCACATCTTTGTTGCTAAAAGAATCACTGCAGGGACCTGTTGTCTGGCACTAAATCCACCTGATGTGGTTTGACCACTTCCATAGTTCTCTTAGCTTCCAAAACAAGCTCTTCACATCCAAATTCATTTGTGGGAATGGTTCCTGGCTCTTGCTAGCTCCCAGACCATGCCTGGGAACTGACTGGGAAAGTGATAATTGGTCTGGGCTGAAGACTTGGCTGGGAATAGAGAAGTTTGGAAGAATGAGCTTCAAAGCCAAGGTCTGTGCCCTGGCTCTGGGTAATTCACTAATTTAGGCACTGCCTAAGCATCTAGAACAAGGAGAGAGAGAGAGAGAGAATACAGATCCTTCATGTCTGGATTTAAGCATATTAGGACCTTTAACTTCCCTAAATCATAGAATCACAGAATGGTTTGGTTTCAAAGGGACATTTGAAGATCATTTTCAACTAGATCCGGTTTCTCAAAGCCCTGTCCAACCTGACCTTGAACACTTCCAAAGATGGGGCATCCACAGCTTCTCTGGGCAACCTGTTCCAGTGCCTCACTGCCCTTATTGTAAATAATTTCTTCTTTACGTCCAATTTAAATCTGCCCTCCTTCAGTTTAAAACCATTGCCCCTTGACCTCTCACTACAGGCCTTGGTAAAAAGTCTTTCTCCATCTTTCTTATAGGCCCCCTTTATATATTGAAGATCATTATATATATGAAGATCTTTTCCTTCAACTCTGACAAATGCAGGTTTTGACATGGTCTCCAGCATAATCTAGGAGGCTGCCTCTCAGCCCTGCCACAGCTTTTTTGTTCCAGTCTTTAGACTTCATGTGATGCACATAACAGGGGACTGTCACGGGACAGAGGGGTGTCTTTGCAAGATAGTTGAGGGATTCTTCTTAAGGTTTTCTTTACTGATGTCTGGGGGTTTCTGCACAAATACTTTGCATTTGGGAAAGAGAAAAATCATCCTGGTTAATTTTAGAGGGATGTAGGAACAGAGTTTAACCCTGAAGAAAAGCAGAGTTTAACCCTGAAGAAAATAGCTGAGGTCCGAGGTCCAAGATCCAAGCTGCAGCTGAGATCTAAGGCAGACACAGGTTCCCACCTGCCTGCCAAAGGACCCTTACCATTCCTCTTCTGCCTGTCAGAAACAGAAATGGCCTGGGCTGGATTACAATGGTCTGGCAATGCCTATCGAAGAAAATTAAAACAGCAACAGGAAGCAACAGAGGGCTGCAAATGTTTGTCCATCTGTAATCTCAGACCTTTGTTCTGGCCTTTTGCTCCTGACTGGGAACCTCAGCTTGCTGCTTCCAAGGAAGGTGGATTAGTCCCTCGCACATAAACTCCCTGCCAACTTGCCACGGGGGAAGCTCACACCGGACCTCAGCGCTGACAGTCGGTGCAGATGAGCAAGAATCACCATGGGTAAGGATTTAACCTGACAGTGAAAAGACTGACAGCCAGGCTTAAAAATGCAGTTTGGCTCTGAACAGTGATGTGGAAAAATGGCACTTCCTTACTCAGCAGATCAGATTCCCTGGGCCTCATCTGCTGCCTTAGCACTCAAAAATAAAAAGAAAAATGCAGTAGGAAGATTTTACTTGTGTCAGCCCTGTAGAAACACTATTCTTTAACTTTCAGGTCAACCAAGCTGCACACTGAAGTTCTTCATTTTTGTGGTGAAGCCTTTCAGCGTTGGGTAGCAGAGCTCAAAATGGTGCAAATAATCCCACCTGGCTTCTCAGACACTGCTGTCAAGGCTGCTGGTGTAGGGGAACACAGCGTGAAATCTAGGGTACAGTTACTGCGATTTCCATTCAGGGATAGGAGGGAGAGGGGTAGGAAGGGAATGCAGGGCTGAGTGTCAATGTTTTTTATGAAGTCAGTTGAGGAAAGAGTCTCAGAAACCTTGAAAAACTTCAAGGCTTCTCAAGATAATCACGTACGTCTGTGACGACTGCATAGGAAGCCGATAGAAGTGAGGAGGTGCCAATGGTTGCTCAAGATTGTGATGGCAGCGTCCATCATGTTTAGCACCAAGACCTAGCAGTTAGAGGGCTCTCCTTGGCAAAAGACCAAAGTCCTGGGCCCTTCTCAGCCTGCAGTTGCTCCAACTACCAGATCTCTCTCACAAAGTCCCGCTTGCTTTCTGGAATGTGGATGTGTTTTACCTTAGACCAGTCCTTGGATGAGAATCAGAAACAGTTTCTGGGCTGGGCATGAAAACACCAGGTGTCCCCTTCCCTCACCAAATGCTCTAGACCAGGCACAAGGCAGGTTCCCTCTTGCCTGAAGTCTGCCTGCTCCCAAGATCTTGCATTCCTGGCTGTATGCTGACGCAGCATGCGCTGTAACACTGGTCACGGCATCCTTCTGGAGTGGGCGGGTAGATGGTTTTTCAACCATTCACATTAAAGCTGTCCTGAATCCCAGGTCTCTTACTTCTTCAGTGCACATTGTAGAATATTACTTTACCATGGCAAATGTGGGTGCCCCACCATTATGGTGTAAGGGCCCTGTTTGATATAAAGTCTAGCTGGTGCTCAAGGCAGGGGTCATGATGAGGTCTGAGAGCTTTCGTTGGCTTCTTTTTTTCACAGAATAAACACTTCTGACCTCATTTGTTCAGCTGAAGGTTGACACTAGTATTAATGGTGCTGAAAGGCCATGGTCTGGATTTCTGCAATGTACCTGGTAGGTTTAAGTCCTAGCTTCAGAAGGCTCTGGGTCCACATGATCTTACCTCTTGCTACTTGTAAAATGAGTACATTACTCAAGGAAAACTGGATAGACAGCATGGATGAAGTCTCTTCCAGAAACCAATCTCTCTTAAAACCTATACTGTGACAGGTAAGTTTTTTTATTACCCCCAAAAGGTTTGTTCTTGACAAGTAAGAAAAAAAGGGGAACTCCCACCACCACCAAAGAATAAACAGCAAGAGACTTACATTTTTTCAGTAATTGGTTTGCAGTCCAGTAGATATCCAGTGATGGATATTTGACTCTCACCGGGTCTCTAGCTATATTAACTCTTTCACGGATCCAGGAAGAGAATTGCAATAAAATGCAATAAAATGTTATTGATTCAGTCGCCACTTTTTCCTGATCAGAATTTCTGCAGTCTAATGTCATACAGACCAGACACAAGGCACACCCCACCACTGGGCCTCTTTTCCCCAAATACAGCCTGATTTTAGCTCATGAGGTGCGTGCGGGGCATTATTAGCCAGCTGCCACTGGAGGATGAGATGATATTAATGGCAACTGGCATGTCTGTTCAGCGAGCGGAGCGCATCCCTGCAAAATCAGGTGGAGTCCATTTCGAACAGAAAAGGAAAGCAGAAGCAGCCAAGTGAAACGACAAAACTGCTCCCAACTTGAACAATCCAGTAATTCATCACCTCAGTGTAGTCCTTGGGAATGTAAGGAAGCCACAGAACAAGACTGGGTCTGCAAAAGGTTTCCTCATTGCTTGCACCAAGTCATTTATCGAACCTCACTTCTTTCCTCCTGAAGTTCCGTGCCTGAGCATCTGAGCCTATGACTTTAACAATGCACTAAAATCCCGGCTGGCAAGAACATTCAGTCTGTGGCTTGCGAGTTCAAATGCATCCTGCATCCTGCCAGATTTGTTTTCATGTGTGCTCCAGGGTAGCATGCATTAACCCTACCGTTCGCCCAAAGATATGCGTAACTTAACCTGCACAAGTAGTCCCGTAGACTTCAGTGGGGTTACAAATGTGTTTACACACCTTAGCGATTCACTCGTTAGTACACAAAACCCATATTATATTTCTGTCAAAAGGAAATGTGACGTTCACTTTCCAAATGCCAAAGGCCTGGGCATTTACCAAGAACAACATTTAGCTTTTCCAGCCTCTGTTCCTCAGGGCCAGAGAACTTTTAAAAAGGAGGAAAATCACCCCAAATGGGCTTTTCGTGTACCACAAGGATGAAAGCAAAAATTCATTAGATAAAAAGAAGGTCTACATTTATGGTTAAATATTGGATGTGTAATTTAAATGAGAAAGCCAAGTTGAATGCAAAGCAATTACTGACACTTAATATTAGTCAGACTAATAAAGCAGCAATTAAACCTCATTATACAGCCATAAAATTGATGTGTAATAGATTGATTGCACCAAATGCTTGTACCAATGTTTGATGGCATATCATAGGCAAGGTGAACTTGTTCATTTAATTGGCAGATCAAAATAATTTCCTGCAATAGATTTAACCTTATTGCATTTCTTGGCTTCAGATGACATCGGTGACAGTACAAACAAATAAATAAACAGAATGAAAGAAGAGTGAAAAAAAACCCAGCTTGCTCTATGGCAAATACTCTCTATTCCATAGTATAATATTCCTTCTCCCAGGAGATCCACGGTTATTTGAGAATCTTCTTGCCAGCAGCACAATTTAGATCTTGCACAGCAGTGCTGCTTCATTGTTCGCTCCTTGAATTGAATGTGAGGAGCTGAAGGAAACCTGCATGTAAATGTTTTGCTGCATGTTTACAGCTGCCATCGAATTCAGCACCTTGGAGTATATTAAGTCCGATGATTAAAAGAAATTGCTGTTGGAAACCTAAAGGGTAAGCAGTGAGGGGGCTATTAATAAAAATCTTTGAAACTCCTCCAAAATTGTGTCTGAATCTTTTTGTTTTGGAAATAGGTTCAGACCTAATCATTACATTTAATCAGTGTCTAAGGGTCCGGCATATCAGGTTTGCTCCCTTTTTTAATACAAATTATTTATATGGGTTCGTGTGATTAATATATTTTTTAAAAGATTCAATTCATTGGTGGCTATAAACCAGAATATTTGCTGAAGACCAAATTTTGGGCTTTGGTTCTTATGGATTTTCATATCAGTCATCTCAGCAAGGTCATATAACGACCCGTTATCCTTAGCTAGCCATCTTTGCATTTCACAGCATCATTACTAAATCTGAGCCACCACGCAGCAATAAAACTAAATGAACGATCATATTTTCTGCTCCAGCAACGTCCGCCTTGGTCAAAAGAGCTTTGTCTTTCTACATGGACCTCATCTCTGCAGCCACTGAAGGGCTCACAAACCGCACATCCCCATGTCAGAGGAACCCGTTGTGGGGAAGAAAGTATCTGGAAGACAAAGGTACTTTGACTTACCCCCAGGATCCTGTGACCAAGTAGGGTTTTAAATGCTGACCTCTTGAACAGCTGACCAGCAAATGGTAAGCATTTTCTGTGGGGGGGAAAAAAAAATCTGGTTTATAAATCCCAAGAAGACTGAGGTCACCGGAAAATTTGCTTTTGACGTCCGGATTTTCCCAAGGATTTTAAACAATGCTGCTTAGTAACATCCAGGCATGGAAGCGAAGGAGTTAAGAGGGCTATAGCCCATCACTCATTTTAGTGCTACTGGTGCAGCTAGCAAATTTTCCTTCACAACCCAAAAATCACATAATCAACAAATGTGCCATTTTAATCAAGCTTTGAGTTTCCAACTAATTCTGTGAGAAAGTCATCACTTGTAGAACCCTGTTGCTTTTGTGAATCTTTTTCTTTCCTTGGTCTGTGATGTGCTTTCGTTCATGCTGCTCAGTTGTGGTTTGAACTTATTCTGGGTTCCAGCAGAGCAGTGACCTCAGGTCAGACTCATTACTCCCTTATCCTACAGAGCTGAAGCTCCTTATTTTCAAATTCCTGGAGCTTCTCAGAACCAGATGCAACTACTGTAGACCGGGTGCATGCTGCATCGCTACACAGCCAGGTGTAACGGCTCTGAGCTAACACATCCAGCCCTCTGCTCACGCATGTGACTTCAGTTCAAGGGGGCATCACTGGTATGAAAATAGAAGAATATAGAGCAGGAACAGGACACTGCTCAAACCTGCGAGACTTTATCTGTCAGCCATTTCCATTCTACAACATCAAAAAGAATTATATATAAAGAAATACCTGATATATCTACTTCATTTTTTCAAAGTGGTTTAAGTAAGGAGAAAAAAATGCTTAATGCTTAATAACACCTGGTACTTGCATCCCTTGGAAGGCGGCTACCGGTGAGGGTCACATAATTCCCTCTAGGCAGTGCATACTGCTCGAAGATGAGATTCTTAAAAGTAGGATCTAGCATTTCAGTCCATATTTGGGTTCCCTAGCCTATGGGCTGCTTTTAGAAATGATGGCTACCTCATTGAAATGGAACTGTCAAAAAATTGCGTCTTTCACAAGTCAGGCCTCATATTTATTGTCTAAATATTAACATTGGAGCTTGATTTTTGGCACCTATACTTGCAAATCTTGATCCACATTTTGTGAAATGTCATTTAGAGTAAAGCTTCAAGCATTTTAATTATACCTCATTCTAATATATCCATTTTACCGTAGTAGATTTTTATAGTTTCCCCCCATATCCCCCTCAATGTGAAACTACTGGAGCGTAGAAAATTTGAAAATGTGATATATAGATACGAACATTTTCCAAATGCTGTATCAAAAGTATCCATGATCTTACTCCTTTTTCTGAGCAGCTCCTGTAGAAGCTGTTGTTGTGTTTTCAAAATCAATAAGGTCACCCCAGCAAGTATGTGTTGTGGATCCTAAATGGTTCTTCTCTTTTGGTATGCAGCAACTTGTACACGCTTCTGCTTGTTCCTTCCTTATCAATCTACCCAGGGCAGGCAGTGCTGATCTTTTATGGGAACTCTTTCATTGGGTTTTTTTAGTCTAAAATGGACTAAAAATTTGTGCAGAGACATGGCAACTGTCTTTGAAGATGTAAAAAGTTTGCTGCAAAGGAGGGAAAAGAATTTTTTCTATATTTTTGGGGGAGTGGAGAACTAAGAGGCTTAGAAGATGGCCAGGGAGAGGTCTCAGGTAAAATGTGCAAACTGGGCCTGAAACAGATTCTCTGGAGGGATTGATGAAGCTTAATGAGCTTTTAAGAACAAGTTAGATGAGCACCTAAAAGGAATCACTTAACTGCAGATGATTCTATTTTGGGGCAATGGAATGAGCTAGGCAATACGCTGAAGTTTCCTCTTACTCTGATTTCTCTGACACTATGCATTTTAAGAAGAAAGTGTTTTACACCAAACAGAAATCATCACCAGGCTGATAACAGCGATTCTTAGAGTTGTTGGCAGGTAGGTCCAAGTTTCCTCCACCAGAGGATTTAATATGGCCTCTTATTTGAAGAAGGATTTGATGGGAGGTTAATGGTGTTTTGGTTAAGATTAGAAAAATGATCAGTGTTTTGAGGAAATCGTAAATTCACTGATAAAATGTTAAATCCTCTGAAGAAAGCAGTTCTGAGACAGAATTGAAATTGTTTTCAAATTATCTTTCGATATGGGGGAAAAAATTCAGCTCAGAAAATAAAGTTTGATAACTTGTCACACAATTTGTTAAGGCATCCAATATTGATTTGATTTTAAAATAGCTTTAAAACAAGTACAGAGAATAGCTCTCCAGCATGCACGGCTCCCTCTTTGGCTGAAGGAGTTGAGGCTAGCTTAGACCTGACAGCTCTCCCTTAGAAGGCTGAGGTCAACTGAGATGACTTCTCTCCTAAAATATCCACCAGAATCCCTGTGTGCTACTTACAGATCCATCTCTTTAGCAGCAAAAGACAGCCACGCTCTGTTACCATCCATAGCGATACACTGATTTATCCCAGCTGTGTGCCCAGACAATGCACGCATGCGAATGCAAATGTACATATGCCTTCAGCTGATGGCCGTGTTGCCTCCAGGGAGGTGGGAGAAGGAAGGTGGTGACTGCTGTTTCAGTGTGAGCCCTCTCTCTAAGCAGTAGCTGCTGCCTCCTGCTCCCTCATCCCCCCCTCTGTGGTGGCAGCAGCCAGCCAGGCTTTCCAGGATGGTGCCACTGGCCAAAATAGGACGTGGAGCGTGGGGTTTTGCTGTTTCCAGCAGCCTAGGCATCCAAGTATATTGCGTATAAATAAGACCATCTTGGACCTGAAACAAAATCCCCTAAGAGGTATAATCCTTGCCATTTTAGGGAATAGTAAAAGTGCTAGGTATAAATGTCCCTATTATATATGCGCAGCTAATCCGTAAACATACTTTGTGGTTTTCATATTTATATATGCTGTCATTTTGATGTTGGCAAGTATAGCAGCTTGAGTACTGGATAAACTTAGACATTAGGAAAAATTTCATCACAGAAAGGGTTGTCAGGCACTGGAAGGGGCTGCCCAGGGAGGGGATCAAGTCCCCATCCCTGGAGGGATTTAAAAGATGGTCATACGAGGTGCTTAGGGACAGGGTTTAGTGGTGGGATGGCAGGGTTAGGTTAACCATTGGGCTTGATGATCTTGGAGATCTTTTCCAACCTAAACGATTCTATGATTCTAAGGTGGCCCATGGATTTTTGGGAACTCTTTGTGCACCTGGTACCTGAAGTGATGCTGAAGTATGGTTAGATAGGAAGAATCAAATTGCCTTGAACACAAGCGGTAACAGTGGCAAACTCTCCGGGTTGTTTCGCACTGGAAATCGGCCCAGTGACCTCAGTGTGATTGAAATGAGAGAGGACATTTCAGCCCACATTAACAAAATGTGGTGGAGGCACTTTGAATACATTTGTAAGCAGCATATAGCTTGGCTGGATGATCTCCAAAGAGAGAAAACTACATTAGTCCAGCCAAGATGTAAGGCAGTCACAGCTAAGTGATCTGACATCCCCCTTGGAGAGGCAGAAATGCAGCCTTATAGCATTCCCAAGATGGAGAAACCGAGCTGATCTGTTTTTCTAAAGAAAGTCAGGACACTGATCACTCAGAAACTTTTCTTCACTGCCACAGACATACAAAAAATCACACATAAACAGGGCAAGAAAGAGAGAGACAGCAACCAGTGGAAACAACAGCAAAAGTCCTGATCATGTGGCTTTTTTGCCAGTAATAACTGCAAACTTTAACGAACCATTAATTATTTCTCTGAGCTTGGGCAAGCTTAAATCATTGTGTAGTGGCCACTAATGACACCAGTGCAGGTCCAGGTCTCATTATTCATATCTGCTTTCACAACATTAGGGACCAGTTTTAATCTCCACTTTGTTGTCACACATGAAAGTTTCCTTTTAAGACAAGTATTGCATTTGCATGCTGAATTGAACTTCCTGATTTTCTGGTACATAAAAATCTTTGACACTTCTTAATCACAAACATTTTTTCCTGGAAAATCTTCTTTTTATAAAAGGAAATCTATGTAGAATAGTTGTTTCTAATTGCTTGGTATTTACATATCTAAGATTATCTTTTTTCCTCTTTTTTTCTTTTCTTTGTTGTCAGTTGTTCTAGCTTGCTTTGCAAATAGGAGTGAGGGAAGGAAAGAAATGGAGAAAATACTAAAACACTTCATATTGTTTTCATCCAACATTTCAAATTTTCAGACAGCTCAGCAAAAGAATTCAAAATTATGTCAATGTACAAATATTACAAAATCATTAAATGTCTGCTTTTAAATCAATTCTACTTGTAGGATTACTAAAAGAAAATTTTAATGCCTTGGGGGACACTGTACTAGCACTGTTTGAGGACTGGCTGGAAATATGAAACAAGCAGACATGTCCTGAACTGAATCCATTCCTATAAGATTTCCAGCCTAGGGCAGCATTCCTTGAAGGATATACATATATCTGCTTAACTATACATATGATGCTCCATCCCAATGAAGCCAACAGGAGCATTTACTGTTCATCAAGTTAAGCATTTACATAAATCTCTGTGATAATGTAGTTTAATCGAAGACTCAAGTGCTTGGATAAATCTTAGGTTATTCAAAGCAAACTTCAAAGCTTTTTACGTTCACTTAGCACCAATTATTACCCAAACAAATCAAATGGACTGTATTATATATGAAGTTTTAAATTCACAGATGTAACTTTACAGTGGCTTTTTCTATTCATCTGAACCCTTTCTACCTCACTGAGAAAGGATTCCTTATTAAAGCTGGTGAAAAAAAAAAAAAAAGCCAGAAAATGCCTGGAACAAAGTAACTGTAACTGTAAAATGTCCTTAAAGGCCAATTAGAAATTGCAATACTGGGAGTTTTATTACAACTAACTCCTCCTTAATTATCAATCAATGGATTCTGTTGGAAAAAAAATTCTCAAATTCACAGCTGGGAAAATGATGCTAATTATTTTCTGTTAATTAAGGCTGTGCTGGGATTCAGACTTGCCATCCTTCAAATAAAGGATTGACATATCAATGCTAACATAATGCTTAGGGTCTTTTCCAACGGTTTTATTTCTAATGGTAATAAATTGGTGTCACATTATTTTAAGTGTCTTCAGCTATCATGCTATTACCTAACCCTGATATATACTGAAAGATATCTATCTATCTCGGTACTCATACGGCTTGTGATATGGAAGTTGAATATTCATCATTTTGCACTGTAGCTGTTCTATTGTGAGAGTGAAGGAGCTTTAAATCATTTCAATCTGAAAGGAGTAAGGCTAAAAAAATTGGAATGGCAGTAGGATTCCCCAAATATCACAGAAATTAGAGAGAATAAAACACTTGAGTAAAATTCTGGACACGTTATATTCAATGGCACTGTTCTCATTGACTTTCAGAGATCGAGTTCTGTTTTACTGTAGTCAAACCTCTGGTCCTTCTTTATTGCCTCCATCGTGGGAGTTCCCTAAACACAGGCTGTGAAACTTCTCACGTCTTTTCTGTGGAAAAGGAAACCAAATTTAATTTATTAGAAATCTCTTTTCTTGCTTGTTTGATGTTTGTTCCTCATTATCTACCACATTTCTTATAGCCAAGAATAGATAAGATGGAGGGGAGGAGTTAATATTCTGCCAGACTCGGTGTGGTATATATTTGAATAAAGCTCCAGGTGAACTCATGCATGATCTGAGGAACGCTTGGCCTAAGATTTAGACAAGTTTAAAAGTTTTGTTAACAGTTTAAGATAAAATGGGTAGGAGGGTGGTGCTTTGTTTTGGGTTTTGCTCAGGATGAGAAATTATTGTGTCTGTTTCTGAAAGGCAGATGGCAGATAAACAGCTCTGAAAATACACAGCCCATACACCAGCACAGATTCTTGGAAACCATAATAAACATTCTAAAACACCTGAGAGAGATTGGACAGGAGCAGGCATGAGAAATAACCATGTTATCTCCTTCATCCCTCTCTCTAGAACGATGTTGTGGAGGGACCCGTTGTAAATGACAGAGCAGGACAGTTCTTCTGTCCCCTGTCCTCCCTCCAGAGATTGCCAACATTACTACTGCACAGGTAAGTGCTGTTTGCTGTGGGATTTAGACTGCAAAGCCTGACCTTATTTGACAGATGCCACGAAAATGACTGTAACACCCAATTACAGTTGACCAACTAGAGCATAGCACAGATGAACCAAGAGACCGGGTGAGTAGTTCGCCCATTGTAGCTTAGGCATCTACAGGTTCGGAGTGTGACCCCCACCTTCCTAATAAGCAGAGAGAAACAGGCACCTCCACAAGGTATTTTGTCTCACTGGAAAATAGCACTGAAGGTCAGAGGTATTTTCTTCTTATGGTGTGTATTTCTCCCCAGTGACCAGAAAATGATTATGTCTAACTCTGACTCGGATGTTCACCTTTAGGGTGTCCAAAATTAGCTGTTCCACTATTTCAAGTCTGTATGCCTGTTCAAACTCTCTTCAGTAATTTATTCAAAGTTCCGGACTAGAGGCAACGCAGCATTTTCCACTTCAGTTATTTTTCAGACCTGGAGCATTATCTTGTACTTGTGTATAATACCAATGCAAGAGGATCCATGGTTTTAAAGGCTGTTCCTGCTGCAGTGTCTGGCCACATCAGATGAGAACCTATTTCTGCTAGGCACTGTGTAAGGGACAGGAAAACAAATCCCAAACCCTCTAAGAGACGGCCACAAATCCAAGATAATTCATCAAGAAACGAAGAGCAGAAAGGTGAAAAGTCACAGTCCAAAACCAAGACACCTTTAGTCATCATTTAACTGAAGAAAAAGGTTGTCATGGGCACTGGGGTGTTTCTGGTGGATGAAGGTTGAGGAAGTTGTTCTTAAGGGTCTTTGTAAACCTAAACTCTCTTAAAATCTCCTGCAGATGTTTCTGCAACAATGAGAGCCTAGTCAATGACCTGGCTGGTCCTACCCAGTCCTGTTCTCCTACAAATATGAACCTTCATTTCAAAGCATATTAAAGTCATATTTATGTGTTATAAAGAAATACACAAATGGATGGCAGGCAAGTTAGGACAATAGATTTAACTCAACTTTCACCAGTTCTTCAAAAAGCAAACTAAATGGAATCTGGAGTGTGTATCTTTACATTTACCTGATCCTTATCTACCCCCAAATAAAAAATATTTTACCTGTGCTACGTGATTACAAAGCTTTCTCTCAGCTTTTGTAATTCATTTGTGCCTTCTAGCAGTCATGAGTCATGGGTCTTTTACACTTGTCAAGTACACCTAATCCCTACCCTTCATGGCCCAGAAATCTTAAAGATGGCTGAACATGTAATTGCCTTGAAGTGTAAAATATTTCCCACATTATTTATTATAACATTGCCTGCTAGCACCTCTATAGTTAAGGTTGTGTCAGCATTTTCATTATAAGCCCCTATTTTCAGCTGTAAAAATGTGCTTCAGGCTGGAACTAGGAATGCTAGTGATTTTTTTTTTTACTATTTTTTAACAATAAAATTACCTCGGACATTTTTTAAGTTATTCCATCTGTAGTCACAAACACATGCACACAGACACACACATGCCTATTCACAGCTCTGTGCGCACATGTGTTAAGGAATATCTAGCATGGTATAAATACTGAAATAGATATTGTCATAGTAACACATAATTATTCATTTTTGTTTTCAGCTCCTGCTCATAAAAACTGTGTCGGTGTGGGAACTATTTAAGTGATAGCACAAGTTTTATTCTGAGTTGTTGCACTGTCCTTTTTCTAATTAAGTTGATAAATAGCAATAATAAACATTCCCTTTTAAATCTTATATTTTAATTCTGCAGCGATCAAATTTTCTTCTAGCAAGCAGCAAAAGCAATTTCATCTGTGTTCTCGGATCATGAGCAAGAGTACTGACTACACTGAGGCGTTACTCCACCAAACGCACATGATTTAGTCCAACGCGAAAGGTGACTCAATTTGTCAGGTCTTGCTTTCACGTAGATCCAAGAGTGGGATGCAAGCACCAGCACCAGGACTTTGCAGACCGAGTTGCTGAGCACTCATCTGCCTTTGAGGTACATCAGTTTAGACTCCCCTGCTCTTTTCAACACCTAGCATGGATCGCATAAGTAGGGCTAAGGTTTAACATAAACTTTTATGGGTTTACACATCTCTTATGAATTGAATTACTGTATCTAGTGGAAACTCTCACCATAGAGGCTCTAATTAAAAATGCCCTATTATATACACCCTTTATATTTTATGGGTCATGGACTACATTATCCACATTCTATGCAATTTGGGATTTTATTTTGCCTTTATTGTTATTATTGCTTGGTACTGGCAATAATAACAATAACATGACTAGCCCAGAAAAGAGTTGACAGAGACAGGAGGAAGATTACTAGTTTTGAAAAATCAAAAGATCTCTTCTGTTGGTTGAGTTTTGCTTTTTTAACTACTTACGTTCTCCTTGTTTTCCTCAATACTCCAAAAATAAAGGAAGAAGATAAGGAGATAGAATTTTTACCCATTGCTGTTGTTTAATGAGGTTTTTCTGGAATGAATGCTAACCTTAATCCTTTCAGTATCCAACTGACCACATGCCTTCATTCTGAAAAGGGAAGGGGAGGTTTTCACATTACTTCAGCCATGATCACTGTGGTCCTCTGACCCTCAAAATATACAATTCCAGCTTCAAGATTTTGAATGTATTTATACTTTATGGTCTTAGTGCAGTTCACCTGTCTGTCCGCAAGTATTTCAGAACTGCTACCACTTCTAAGTCAGATAAAGAATAAACAGACTTTTTTTCTTGGGGTTTTTTTGGGGCGAGCGGGGTTTTGAACCATTCTGGACCCATCCTTGAAACAAGTGGTTGCTAAAGGTTTAATAATTTGTGGAATCTGTCCAGAACACCTGGATTCCCATGATCTTGATTTGAAATGTGGTGGGACTGTGCTTTTGGTTGCACTTCATTGTGAAGTTTTAGGTTGGTTCAGACCTTGGACTCCCCATTCTGCACAAGCATACAAGCTGAAAAAACCTGAAGCCAAAGCAAATGGTCTCATAACTCCCAGCCTAGGAGAGCTGAGTTTCATGCAGAACTGCCAATAGCATTCTAGGCTTAAAAAGTGTTATCACAAACTGTTATGTAGTGCTGCAATGTGAACCACTGTTAGCATGTTCTAATTAGAGCTGATCCAAAAGAAAGAAACACAGTTTTCAGCTATGCTAAAACTGTTCAAAAGAAGCATAAAGGAAAAATAAATCAATGACAGAATTCCTGGCTAAGTTATTCTTATACAGGCTGGCTGATGATGATTTATGTATATGTTTATGAAAGAGCATTGAGATTATATGCCTTCTACTGCATGAAATCTTTTTGATATAATTTTACTCATATGGTTTTCAATCCCCTTGTTAAATCCAGTTAGGAGTTTAACCCTTATTTTCCTAGGAAGAGGTGTTTCCAGAAGTTCAAGCTTTAGATGATTAGAAATGTTCCTCTTAAGAAAAGGGTGGAATTTTTCTGGTCAAATGTAGATATCTAGCTGTCTACATCTGAGGCCTACCTCTGAACTCCCTTTTTATTCAATTAAAGGAAATAGGTGCTTTTAAGTGTGATTCATCTAACTTTAGTAATTTATCTTAGAATGGAGTAGGACCTAGAAATACCTGTCATTCTACAGTGGCTATTTATGGAGCCAAGGGCAATGTAGACATCTACATTAAGGGACGTTTACATTAAATCATATGCATCTCATCTTGGTTTCCCAAGTGTGTGCGTGGGAGTCCTCTCAGCTAAAGTCTGTATGGTAAATAACTCCGTTTTGTTGGATGCTATAAATACCCATACATACATTGGCCAAATCTTGAAAATCTGTAGATCAGTGATTTTGTCCTCATGGACAGCAGAGAATTCATCTCAAGCACAGAAAGTTTGCCTTTGTATATGGAATTCCTTGCCTTTTTATCATGGAGTCACACAGGATTTTAAGGAAATGGACTAAGATTTTGCAGCGGCTGTACAATTATAACACAGACAAATGCAAGCTGGTCCTTATCCATGCTAGCATAAAGAAGAGAAAACGGGTGGACATGGTCACAAAGACGCAGAGTTTTAAAGGAAATCTGAGAGAATGCTGTTGTTATTTATTTATCACAAGAAAAAGATATAGCCTTCATCCACAAAGGGCTGCCCATGCACACCTCTCCATTTGTGCCTGTGTTACTCTAAACCTCCCTCCTCCCAGAATCAGGCAGTAATTCATGTCTGGCACACGATTCAAAGTGTTCCTTGTGCAGAGAATGAGTACATACTTTTACATTTGTTAAGGGTGATATTGGAAAGTGAGCTGTATCTTTGACTCATCTCCTTAGTAGTTTTGGAATGGGACTTATCTTTTCTTGGGTTAGGTCAGACAGTCATTTTATTACAGTCTGCAGAAGGAGGTCCTGAGAAATAGATGAATCTGAAAGGAGATTCATCCCATCTGACTTAGATGGCAAGAGGAAGAATCACCTCACCTGATTTTATCCATTGAAATTGTATCTACCAAGTTTAAGTGTATCATCTGGAAGAAGACAGTGGCTCAAAAGCAACCCTTTTAGAACAAATATATTTCTTATTTTAACATAGAAAAAAATCACAGCATAAGACCAAAACAAAGAAACCCATGAAACCAGTAAAGGCTGATACATGTCTATTGTATCTAAACTCCTACAGAGGACTGTTTTATCCCAACCCAAAATGCTGAGGCATTTCCTGTGCATAAGTGAGAGTTTATATTTTAGACTAAGGAGGTATTCTTCCTTCTCTTCCTGGGTTTTGACGTTGTTGACAAAACTGAGCCAATTCATCCAGATGCTGGAGTTGGGGCACACAGTTCTCACCTTATTACAGAAATAACCTTGAAAATCATACCGTAACTTACTTTACAAGTAACTCCTGCAACTGTTAAGCTCTTCTTAAATTAAGCCCACCATTCAGCTGAGTAACTGAACAAGCAATTTCACTTGGGCCCTATAGGTCTCCAGCTCCAACCATTACCTTGTGCAGTTTTATTTTGTTCACTGGAGATTTCTTTTATATAGAAGGTGATATTTTATAACTGGCTTACCAGAGGATGACCTATGATCCTGTCCAGTCTGCAGTAGTTTAATATCTTTTCCTGGCCTTAACTGATGTTTCAGTGTCTGCAGGAACTCTCTGTCCCCAAGACAAAATGAAAGAATTCTTAGTGGAAATAATTATCAAAAGTGTCACTGTTCCCAAGTCCTTTTCCACTGCACACTGTCATGTGAGAAATAACTGAAAGAATGGCATGGCTTACCTATTTCTTTTCATTGACTGCAGAACAAAATTAGGCAGCTGGCCCAATATAATTATATAATATTTTGGTGGTGAAGTTGAGCTGCAATGAAGCTCAGACTTGGTATTTTGTATTATGCAGTTTGGAGAGATGAAAAAGGAAAGAAACAAACCTGGCAGTACACCATTTCTCTTTGAATATCATTTTCATTCTGATTTACCGGGGAATCAATATAATGGCTGAAGTTGCTAACATGGTTTTTCTTCATGTGTCAGACTAGTTTTCCCATTTCATTGAAGGCAATTGTTTTAATACATGAAACTAGATGGGTTTTGTCCACCTCTTTGAATGTCATGTGTTCCAAAGTTACACTTCAGTTCAATGTTTAATTTTTTTTCTTTTCCAAGTATAGTTGCCTTGATCGGAGTGATATAACTGAGATTTGAAGAGAGAGACTCAAGGAATCAACCAGTAGAGCGGAATAGGACTGAAATCATGACTCTCCCATGACTTATTTGGAACAGTGCTTTGGAACTTTCCCTTGAATATAAAGAATGCATAATACTTGGAGACTGTGACAGGTAATTCCACATCTGTCACATCATACTTTCAGTATTTCAGTATTTATATCCATTTTTTTTCCCTTTTGGCTTAGTACATTTGGAAATTTTACTGTATAATATTTTGGCATTACCAAAAAGTGATTAATTAAAGCTGATCATCAGGAATTTCTCTTTACATGCCCTTTTAAGTGTTATCCAGTAAGTGAAAGTTCTGTGAAACTATACTGACAACATTTTATCATTACCATTTCCTTCTCTTGACTTTAGCAATATACTCAAACTCATTGCTGTTGCAATACCCAAGAGCTTCCATGTGATAGTATAGATGGATTCAAGAAAAAAGAAATAATAGAAAAAAAAATTAAAAATTGTTTCTACTAAGTGCAGGTAAAAAAAAGTGTTCAAAATTTTGAAAACTCAAAAGAAAGTTAAATTAGCATAAGGGGGAGTTGTTTAGGTTTTTTCTAAAAATGTGTCTCATTTCTACACTGATGATGAGAAATCGTCTGAATGTTGCTGATGCTCGTGTATGAGAAAAATGTCCACCAAGACATCACAAACCAGCCATAATAAGGGGAGAGCTAACGACCTTTTCTTGTATCTACACAGGGCATATGAAATAACCACATTCTCTTTATTGACCTCATCCTTAACAGGTTTGTAATATTACAGTAATGTACGGCTAAAATAAGAATAGTCACAAGAATAACAGTGTGAACAGTAACAAATCCAGAACCACTATAAAAAAAATCTAAATCTTTCCACCTCTTGAAGCTGCTATGGTTTTCTTTCAGGTTTTCTTAGTCCCTTCCTCCTTCAAGATGTGAGATAAAAGAGGTCAGTATCTTTGAAAATTTCCTGTTGCATATACACTGTCATGGTTTTAAACTAAACCAGGGTAGGTTTAGACTAGATATAAGGAAGAAATTCTTTACAATGAGGGTGGTGAAACACTGGAATGGGTTGCCCAGAGAGGTAGTGGAGGCCCCATCCCTGG
>NW_009259792.1:3006263-3009230 GCF_000687185.1 Egretta garzetta | reverse complement strand
TGTTAAATATTATCAGTCTGTTGTCACATCAGTATTCTCAGAACCACACCTTCCTCTGCCTTCTTTTTAACAAAGGAAATAAAATTGCAATACTCTTGAGAACCATAGGTTTGGTTTAGTATTCTAAACTCTCTGGGGGAAGAATGATGCAAACTCCTGTTCATTGACTGATTTCAAAATAGCCGGCAGATTTCTTCTTCTCTGTGGATAATAGACTCTTCATTGGGTCTGGAAAAAGATTGCACCAATACATACAGGAAACTAAACTGGAAAAATATTTATGTAATTAAAGCTGCAAAAAGATACTCTGTGTAATGAGATGTGCTATGAGTGATTAATTTTCTTGTGCAATTTGTAGATCTATGGTCACAGGATCTAGCCCAAAGCCTCTTATATTCAACAGGGTTCTTTCCAGTAACTACTGGAAAGTTTTCAGACATATAAATTGGCACCGAAGGTGGTGTAAGCCCTACTTTGAAGACTGCTTTTTATGAACTCACTTTATTCTTTCCTTTCGACAAACACAGCATCAGAATCAGAGTGGTGGATTCATAACTCCCTCTGCACCCGAACTTCAGGGAGCTCAAATCTGGTGCTGGAGTCCTGACCTCATTAACAAACAATAGGAATTTTGCTACTGGCTTGAATGAAATCAAGATTTTACTCTAGAAGACTGAGACCTAGGACTTATCTCTTGGATCAAACAAGAACGCTAGCCCTAAACATTTATCTTTGATGAGGAAGTACAGTTTCAAGTCAGTTTGGGCTTTGAAATCTATGGTTCGGACTTATTTCAAAGATGAGTTCACATGATTCAGTAGGCTTTGTAATCTGTGAATTTCATGCTTTAAAAAAAAATAGCTGGGAGCAGAATTAGTATGTACAGAATAATAACAGTCCAGTTCAATTGCTATTTAGTTTGGAATGGTTGCTTCGAGAGCTTGTTGGAAAAGGGGAAAAATGCAATGAGAAGAAATATTTACTGTGCAAACTTTGCATGCCAATAATGAAATTATAGAGAGGCTATTGTTAAGCTTGACTCTGTAATTATAATTGAAGCACAAAGATGATCAAACGCAAGACCATTTACAGTTAATCATTTTGACATTGCTTGATTTTTCCTATGAACCACAGAATAGGAGAATCAAACAACATTATATCACAAGAGCCTAAATCTTAGGTGGTGCAAATCAACTTAGCTCCTTCACTTTAAACAATCAAGGCCCTTTGCCTCAGCTGCTGGTTTGGCCTTGCATATCTTTGTTACAGTTGGAATCAGCTTTCCTGGAGGGAAAATTATAAGTTTGATGTCAACACAATCTAGTAAAGAACTTGCTATGCAACAGAATCTATTTATAACTGTCTGGATTATTTCTTATAAATTACACAAGGAATTTAGACATTTTTTTCATATCAGAAACTATTTCATTATTTAGAATGTATTTCTCTTTTTTGCCAATAAAAGGCAAAAAAATCATTCATGCTGGGAAGTGAATTACTGATATTTCTGTTGTTGTTGCTGCTGCTGCTGTTGTTGTTGTTATTATTATTATTATTATTATTATTATTACATTGAAAGAGCACTTAGAGGCCCTTGGTGAGACCAGTACTCCATGGTGCTAAACATGTAAATGAAAGTGATCTCACCTAATGTTTACCATCTATAGAAGTATATTATCTAGTCAGTCTTTTTTTCACTAGTTAGTCTCTGTCAGAAAACTTCTCATCTGTCTTAAGAGGGGAAAAGTCAGCCTGTAGATGTGCTTTTGCAGAAAAGGGGAGCCTGAGAGCAGCTTAGATGAGATATCTTCCCTTTAGGAGTCTAACTGGAGGTGGAATGAGTCCCACAATCACCTCGCTATCTCAGGAAATGTCAGCTAAAACATATTAAAAAGGGGGAATGGGGTTAAAAGCTGCCATGCTGCTGCACAGAGACAGCAAGTATAAGTAGTCCTTAAGTGCCCAGGTCCATTTTGCCTTAAAAAATATTTGTGGTCTTATTCTAGATTATTTGAAAGAGATCTCCTCCTTCCCAATGATTGGGCCAAGAACTTAGCAAAAACTGTTCTGCTTCTCTTTGAGCGTTTGAATTTTAGATTTGATATTAAGCTTCTAAATTGGTGTGTGGTGAGGTAAGCAAACAAGATAGCAAATTATGCATAGTCTTGTTCATCTGTGAACATACCTGCCTGCCTGAGAATTTCCAACATGAAACCCATTGCTCCCCCAAAATTTCTCTTCATGAAACCATTTATTGAACATTTTTTTTAACTCATTAATTGTTTGGAATTGGAATGAATGATAGTTGAAGCTGCTTTTGCAATTTTCATACAGCTCCCGGTATAATCAATAGCCTCTGTACAAAGGTGTCATTATTCTTTTTGTCAATTTGTATTTGAGCATTTCAGTTCCTTCTGCTCGCTAACCAAGCGTTCCTTCATTGCGTCTGTACATGTTCGCTTCCTTCATAACAGTGTAAGACATTATTCGGGCCTCATGGTGCTTGAAAGATGAGTCAAATTAATATGTTTCCAGGATTCATGGGGAACTGATTAGTTGTAAGGTAACACACTGCCATTGTGATTAAGAATCCCTAGGGGATGCTGGACATCATTGGCCATGAGGAAAAAATCAAAGCTACTTTTAGTACCTACAGATGGGGCCACCTTCTGCTTTCAGCAATTGGCCTAAATCAGGATTATCTCCATTGATTTCCATGGTGTTCACCAAGATTTATACCAGATGAAAAGGTATAACGTTTGCTTTTTCGGCAATGGAGAGGAGGTTATGACCCTATGAAATTTCACTGGATCAGATCTATTCTGTTCAACCAACAGCTCCCAGATATCAATGCCATTCCTACAGCACTTTCATTCACTTCATTTTACCATCGTTACCCTTTCCAGTGCTTGGTGCTGAATACTCCTCCTGAATATCTCTATGGATAGCAAGCAGCTGTGATTTCTG
>NW_009259792.1:2976263-3001263 GCF_000687185.1 Egretta garzetta | reverse complement strand
TGAACAATTCCCTCCCAACTGCATTTTTTTTTAAGACAGAATTATTGAAGTCCAATTGCAGAATCAAAATGATGGCACTTTCTGGAAAATAAGGGCTATAAAAGGTTTATCAAGCAGTAAAATATTTGTTGCCACCTAAGGGATGAATGTTTGGAAGCTGGAAGGAGATTTTTCTTTCTTTTGGTAGGGAATGGCTTTAGAAGTCTTTTTCTTTCTGTTTTGTGATTCTTCTCTCAGATGGCAACTTGGCCTGTCAGTTTTGTGTCACTGCTTGTTTATGCCATAAATGTCATTTGGAATGACAACACTAGGAAAAGGTCAGGGCTATTACTGAACAAGCTTACCCCCTGGAGCCTAATACAGTCAAGACACTGTGATTCAACTGCTGGGAGTGGCTGGAGAGATGGCAGCAGGGAGAAATATTTAGGTATTTTTCAGTGCTGGTCCATGGAAATCATACCTTGGGGCTCAAAAAGGGACAAAGCCAAGAGCAGCCTTATGCATTTGATTCAGGTAATGTATTCAGAAGAATTAACAGCAAGCTCCAGGATTTGAGGCGGCAAGCAGAGCTGTCTGTTTCTTTTTATTAGTGCATGGATGCTAAATACTACTCAAAGAATGAAGTTTGATCAATAAATCATACCCTAGTTGTTCTGCATTGGCTTCTTTGCCTGGACCGTTAGAAAAGGACTGTGTGTTTGCCTTTTTTCTTTCCCCCAGAGTAAAAATTTCTTCAGTACGTAGAAACATGAAGGAAAGAGGAAAGTAGCTCTAGCTAAGTACTATTTGCTGGCGTCTGTGGCTTAGGTAAATAACCTTGCATGTAGGTGACTGTTGCTAGGGTAGTTAACTGTCTAAATAACAACCACAACAACAACAAAACCACCCCAAAACTAGAACAATTGCACCAGTTGATCAAGAACCACTTAAGCAGGAGGAGTAGAGAGGGAGGGTAATCCTTCTTTAGGTCTCTTCAGATCAAATATATTTGACTTGCCTATGGCAAGGCCAGGTAAGAAACCATTTTTCTGATACGCCAGCAGGTAGATAAGGTTTCTTTTTTTTTTTTTAATCAGCTGTTGCCAGGACTGTAAGACTTCCATCTTGGATACCATCTTAATAGAGTCCCTAAGAACATCATTAAGCTTAGTCCAGTGAAATTATTCACATCTTCAAGCTGAAGATTGTGTCTACCATCTTTTTTTTGAAGCTACAGGAAAGCATTGAAGTTCTTCTCTTTAGAAATGATCCTTGGAAAAGCCATGGAAATAAAGACATTGAATACCTGCTGAGAGTTGTCCCAAAACACACTTATCAGCTTTCTTTGAAGTAGTGAAAAGAGAGAAAGTAAAAAATAAGCAAGCAAGCAAGCAATCTTCTCATCAAGGAATGATGAAAATGTGAAGTTGTAAATACCTGACAAGTAACTTCTGGCTGTTTGGCCACTGGAATTCTCTTTGCTCCCAATAGCAGAGGACAGTTATCAAGAAAAAATGTAAAGATAGGTTTGTCTGCTCAAAAGCTTATTTTTAAAACAAGTCTTTGGAACTGTTTGATCTTACCTTACTCTTGAAGTATTGCTTGGTAAAATATATCATATTTTATATAAAAAATATCATTTTCCTGGTTAACAAGAGCCAGGTGTAATTAAAAAAAGACTCTTTCAGACATTCAGAACTTTTTGAATTCTGCCTCCCTCCTTTTTACTATTATTTTTTTAGACAAGAAAAAAATCCCTCAGTGTTTGACTTTAAACCAAGTTTTTATTCCTTTATCAGATGAAATCTTGAAAAGATGCAAATTGGTTATTGCAGCTATACTTGTATTTATTTATTTCATTTCTATTTTGCAAGCATTTATCTAGCAATCTTGGCACTTAATGTTCCATGAAAACAGTGCCAGAAACTCAGACTGATCCAGATCTACAAAACAAAATCCAAACTCACCATTAGCAATACAAGATCCATAAATACTAATAGTCTTGCTGTATGATAAATGGGGCGGGGGGGAGAAGAAAAAGAAAAAAATACCCACAAGGACTTTGTAATAATTATTATTTATTATTCCATAGTGAAAAATGGAAACATTGACACGGAAGGTCTGATTAGTCCCATCTGTGGCACAAAGTTCCCCGTTCATTTTGAATGGGACTTTCTATTTCTTCCCTCACCAATGATTCCTTCTTTTTCAATAAAGACGTGCACATTCTTTAGGAGGGAGTCTTTCTGGACGTTTATCTGCAACCATTCACCCAACTTTGATAGCCCTGCAGCATTTAATGAGAAAGAAATACCAAGTCACAGCTGGGGATTAAAGTCAGACCTTGCAGCTAGGTTGCGTGTGCTGTACGGGCTCAGCTACGAGGCTCACCATACCATGCCATAAGTGGTCTTGCTGTACTTGAACCCCCTGGGTTTGCTCCCCAGCAGTCTGACTGGATTAAGAATGGAGTCAAATGCTGCTCTTGGTCTTCTCAGAACAGATCTGAGTCCAAAACGCTGAAAATAGAAGGAATCAGGATCGCGGTATTTTCCCTCAGTGCTCTTGTCATAAACAATTGCTACAACAGAAAGAACATCAAGGGGCTGTGCTCTTACTGCGAGATATTCAGATCCCCCCTTCAATTTGGGCTGCTTTGGGGAGCTGATGACTGCCTAAACTCCTCAAACGCAAAGTCAGGGTGGATTTGTGTAGTGGAGGCAGCTTGGCAGAAGGGCTGAGAAACAGTCCTTTCTAGCACAAATCTTCAGCAGACCACTGCTGAGAAGAATAGAAGGGAATTCTTGCACGTTATGAGCAAAAGCATCTGTCCCTTCAATGTGGCAAGATGCAAAACCCCAGCAAACGTGTCTGTTTTGATAAAAAGCATGGAACAATAGTTACACGTTACTGCAGGAGGTTGGGGACTGTGGGAATCAACAACTGATCTGTCCCATCTCAGCCAGCATTGCAGGATTTAATACATTCACTTGCTTTCCCCTCCCTACTGGTGTGCCCATAATTTCCATCTCTATGAAGGCAGGCATCAATAACAATGAAATTCATAGGGGTATATTTTGGAATGCTAAGTGATGAATTTTGCATCCAGGCAAGCAGCTCTCCATTAGAGTAAGTGGGAACTGGAAAAGTAGGACATTAACCTAACTCTAGGTGTTGTCCTAAGGTGCTGGAGAGCTAATACTTTTACAAGAGGCTTGCACTCTGTGTGATCTGGTAAAACAGAAATAGCAGGCAGGAAAGAGGAGATTTAAGCAGTTCATACAACCCTCCCACTGCCTCAGTTTCTCCATTGACCAGAAATCTGCATGTTATACTCCAGAAGTCTCCCACATGTCTTCAGGACAAGCTTTTATCAGTCTCTGTATGCAAAACCAACCTTTGAAACCAAGCTTAGGGCCAATTATCTGCACAGACTTGGGCATTACAGTTGCTGTATGTAAACTATTGCCTTTCTTTCTTGCAAAACTGCAGAGCAGAACAGCAAAGTATCTTAGGTATGGTGGTTGGCCAACAATAAACAAAAAGACTGCAATCTCTGAAAACTAATACGGTATAGAGGGGCTGCATAGCAAGATGAATGAAAAGCTGTATGGTGTGTGGAGTGTTCGGAGGGATTTTTTTGTTGTTGTTGTTTCAAAAGGAGTTTTTTTACCCCAGGCCAAAAGCCTTTGTGTCAGGGAGACTGTCTCATTTCTCTGCTCAAAGGCTGTCAGAGATGACTGAGATTTGAAAATGCTTTCTGATGTTGACGAGGTCAAGGGAGACAGAGCTGCCTACCATCAGTTGCTGCGTCAGTGGTGGGATGGGAGGACACATGAGAGGGAGAGTGGAAAAAAAGTGGTGAAATTATTATCTCTGGAGAACCAGATAAAACAAAATAAATAGTATAAAATAAAATACAGGAGAAAGAAGAGGCACAGGTCAAACAGCCACACCAAAGTTTATGGCATTAGTATTCTGCTGGAATAAGGGAAAATATCTTGGTTCCCAACTGGGGATGTTCTGAAGAGAGGGAAACTGACTGGAGGCAAAAGATATATTAATATTACTCCACTTAATCAATACATAAAATCCTCCAATGTGTTTTTTGTACAAGCCTGCTCTGCAAAGTTAACACCTGCAGTGTTTTCTGATTTCATCTAATTGCACTTGCGATAGTTCAGATCAGGACTGCCCAAACCAGCCAGGAATTCAATCAGGCAGTGGGCAAATATGCTGCCACAGATTGTACCCATCTTGCCCAAAAAAAAGTGGGCCAATGCCACTGCCACCCTTAAAGATGGAGTCTGTCCCACCTCACAAAGAAGCAGCAGGAGGCTCCTTGGGTCAACATGGGACATTATATTAACTGGTGATTTCCAAAGTTCACAGAAGAGCCTAGCATGTGGGATATAGTTCTCCATGGGCCATGTTTCTACACAAGGATACACAGCTGGGCTGATATCAAATAACCCTACATCTGAAACCTGCTCAGAGGAACAAGCACTTCTATAGGGCACCACATATGGCCAGATTTAGAGTACTTGCATTGGTTTCCAGCATAGCGGTACACACTGGGAGCTGGTTTTATTACTGATTTCACAAAAACTTTAGATGAAGATAAAAAGAGATGCCACTACTTATAACTGGAGATTTATATTGGCCGTATCCTTCTTAATTTTCAGAGCTCTGATTTTAGCTATAATTACTGACCTTCTGAAATCACAGGTCAGGTTTGAAAGTCTCTAAGGAAGCTTTTAAGACATTGTGGACATCCATTTCAAACAACTTTGCCCAAGACATCCTTTTTTTTTTTTTTTTTTAATTCCAAAGTAAGTACATTTGAGTTTTACCATTCCCTTTCTGGGTGCAGATGGTGCCCAGTTGTACTGGCGGTGGCTCTTGAACTTGGCAATGTAACAAGTTGCAGTGTTTTAGCACAGAAAGTGAAAAACAGCAACAAAGATCAAGTTCTGTGACAAATATCCTTCTGCAGCCTATTGCTTCAGTGTTTACTGGAACTGAGGCAGGCAAAGGATTTCATATGGGCAGCACAGTAACGAATGCAGTTAAAATAATTTGTGTCCGTTTCTCCACTATATTCCTCTTACAAGCCGGCAAAGGTGGACTTGCTGATCCATGTGGGCTGGGCAGGAAGCAAAGCTTCTGCTTCATGATTCCTTGTAGTTTGCCCAAAATCTCAGCTGTGTCAGCCGCTTATGACTGTGGTGCCACAAACCTCCTCCTGCTCCATGATTCCTCAGTTTGCTGCAGTGCCCAGTGGACCACAGGAGCGCTGCCTACTGTAGAATGGGTTCCTAGAGTCAAAGGGAGACTGTAATGATCTGCTGGGTTAAGAGAATGCCACCCTGGAAAGATATATGCTTCAAAAGATCCTACAAGGTGATAAAAGTCCTGTTTCATGATCCCTTCCTTGTCAGATGACCCAAAGTTTAAGAAGTAGCCTGCATGTGTGTGACAGATAACCATTTTGTCTTATATACAGGAAGAAAGACATGGGAGAAGGCATGTAAAATGAGTCCATATATACCTATTAACATTGCCTAGTCAGCCATAATTGAGCACCGAAGAGGACGATGGGGTATCCGGCAACAATATATTGCTGCACCACATCCCAGTAGCCACGCATGTTGGAGGAGAGGGCATAGCAGGTAGCAGGGACCTGATTGCATATGGCTACACTCACAGATCCACATTGCAAATCACACCCCACTAGAGCCAGAGTAAGACATTTCCACTCCCAAATCCCACTGATAGAGACTCATTGCTGTCTCTCCTTTCCCTAATGATTAGCGTTCCTTTAATAGTGTTGAAACAGCTGTTCGGAGGGTTGATATCTAACCCTAGATCAGCGAAATAATCTGGTTTTAAATAATGCTTTCCTCCAAAGACCTTTAAAATTTTTTTTTGCTTGTGTGCTTGGTTTCGAGTTGGCTGTTTCACAGATCTGGTTTGATGGTAAGCCAAATATAGTCTTAAACCAGTACAGCTGAGTGGGAGCCAATCTTCAGAGGTCATAGTGGTTTTGCTTTAGGTAAGGAAGGAGGCTCCCTCTCAAACTCTGCCTGTGCAGGTGATGTGGAGCCACAATTATTTCTGCATTGATAAATGTGGAGAACAATTAGTTCTGTATTAATAAATTAAATAGTGTCAGGGCCATTTAGCGCTAGAGCCAGGTGGCATGGGATGGTCAATGTCCATACTATTAAACTGTCCGGACCCCCAAAACTGAGTGGCTCCATCCAAACTACCTATTGGGAATGGTCTCATCATCCATGATGAGATCCATCCATGGTATCATCCAGAGCAATGTTAGCTGGACCACACCAGGACAATTACAATGTTTGGTTCCTACACCTGTGGCCTGTAATTATTTAATTTGCTCTTATAGACATAGTTACAGAGTTTAAATTTTAATTCTCTCAAAGCCCATATTTCTGGTCTGACTAAGGGTACAGCTTATTATACATTCTCTTATGCATTTTCTTGCTTTTCACAGCAATGCAGTCTGAGGTCCTGAACCTTGCTACCCATTCCTGTCTTCCTCATATTGCCATCTCCTGCGTACCACCAGTTCTCCCATTAAAATAATTTGTATAATATGTTGTAAACTGTATCAGTGAAATGACAGCAAGGGAAATAAAGACAGCAGGACACGGCATTAGTCATTTGCTTGCATTTATTTATTTCAAAGTGAAGGCAAGATGCATTAAATCTCAAGGTGGCTTCCTGATCATTATTTTATCCTAACAGCACGCTAAATAATCCAGTGTACGACCTAAACCAAGGCAAACGCGGAAAGGGATATTGCATCTACGTTGTCACCAAGGAAACAAGAAGCAATGACAGTTTTCACCAGCTGAGCACTCACCTCTATGCCTTTAGTTCACCTGGAGGTAGCAACCTGGCACTTTCATTAGGGGTGGGTAAAGCAGAAGCTATAAAAACAGCAGTAGAGAGAAAACTATTAAAAAAAACAGGGAGACAAATAAGAAATAATTTAGTCTTTCCCACCTACTCACATAGTTAGAATAGGGTAAGTGATTATAAAGCAGGGCTGACTGTGTCTTGCAAAAGTGACATTCATTAGTTCCAAGAAACCGGGACCTGCAAAGGCAGTGGGGTACTACCCAGTAAGGTACCACTGAGGGTAGAGCTCATGGGAATTTCTGAGAAAGAAGCTAAAACACCTTTGGAGATTTGGACAAAAAATCCTACCTGCTGTGTGAGAAAAGCAAACAAAGAGGAATAACTTCTAAAATAGGGGACTGACATGAGGTTCCTAAGTCTATAATCAGCTTAAAGGTGTAAATACAAATAAAACTCAGTTCACATACTCTTTTCTTTAATTAGATTTACAAATAAATAGAGCTAAATATGATTATTTCTTTGCCTCTAAAATTTCCATTTGTTTCAAACTCCTTTAATTGTTACTTCAGTGGTTATGAGGTAAAGATTTGCTTCTTACCTTAAAACCTCATCAAAATGAGCTTAAAACATAACCCTCCTCCCTTCCTGGGAGGAATTTCTTCTTAGGTGTTTTCTGTATCTACAAGCTCTGGGACTTATCTGTGCTTATGAGGAAAGCAATTTTCTCCTTCTAACAAGATTTTACTCTGGAGTAAAATATATTTTATTTGGGAGAGTTTTAGTTTATATAACTACAATAAGCTTCCACCTAATTCTTTCATTTTATTTGTATTTTTAAGTGATCTAGAAGTACTTACCCTAGTCAGTTAAAAATCAAGCAAATAAACACATAAACGCTTTGCACATAGCTTTCTATGTTAAAAAAAAAAAAAAAGTGTCAGAGAAAACGAGTATCCAACAACAACTTGGAGTAGATTTACAGTTCTTCAGCCTTTGCTCTAGCCCTGGAGCCTGATGGGACGCTGGTGTCCTTGGAGGAATGGTAGAAGGAATTGCTAGGGGCCAATTGCTGATTTTATCATTCAAACACAAAATTTGTTACACCACTTTATCGGTCACAGGGAAAGCAATTATAGTGTGGTTCAATTTTCCACTCAATGGCTGTACTGGGGATCAAAGTCAGTTTTTTATGATGGAGAAAAAATGTTTGGCTATTTTGTTTGTTGTTTAAAAATAATAATAATAAAAAGCTTGCACTTCCAATACAATACTATGCTTGCCTGTGTGCCTTTTTTCTTTATCAAGATCGAGCTGATTATTTATTCTCTTGTTAAATAATCAGGGTATTTTGTAGGTGCTCTGTAGGGGTTTTTTTCTTCCTCTCCTCATCTTTGACTGAAGCCATTGCAATGTAGAAATGAAATTGTCACGCTTAAAAGCAGTACAGCATTAGAACTCTAATCAAAAACACTGGAGGTAAAACACGTTTCTCAATACGAACTGGCTTCTTTTGGTACTCTTTCAAACAAGAAAGGTATTCAGGCTGCACTTGTGGTTTTATGTCATTAGCCATCTAGAATATACAGTTGCCACTGTGGCACAAAATACTTCAGTATCATGCTGAAACACAGTCCATTTGCAAAAGCAAACAGATATATTTGGTGACCATATAGAAAAAAAATTGGATTGGACTCCACCATAACAGATAAACGATCCACAGACCTCTCTCTCAACATTAAAAAAAAAAAAAATCTTTGAAAAGACAAAAAAAATAAGGAATCAGAATGGACAAGAGAGGAAGGATAGCCTATTTCCTCAATTGAAAGTGCAGTAATCACACCTACACAGAGCTTTTATCTGCAAACCTCTTTACAAATGTTAACTAATATGTCCTTCAGACACTCCTGTGCAGTAAGAATGTGAACAGCACGAGTAAAATGTTGCCACATCAAAGAAGATCACATCAATTATTTAGACAAATATTTTAATCACTCATTCTCAGAAAGTAAAACAGAATTTCCTAAAGATTTTGTCTTCTTCGTTTGCTTTTTTTTTTTTCTTTTTGAACTGGTTTAACATAATCTTGCTACTTAGTGTGTCTACATAAAATATCACCTCAGACCAATGTGCAGTTTCAAGTTCCTCAGCTCACTTTTTTTGTTGCTGCTATAAAATTACCTCTTTCCTTCTGTCAAAATCAGATTTGCCCTTGCTAGAAGTAGTCTCTGTTCAGTAGGAATTTGCATGCCTTTTTCTATCGAGTGTTCACCCTGCATGTGACAAGTTGCAGTCAGTGAAACTTCCCATATTATTAAAGTTAAGCATGTGTTTAAATGCCTTATTCCAGAGAGAGCAGTACCCAGGGGAAAAAAAAAAATCATTAAAATTTGCCCATTTTATTTTTAGAACGATTAAAAAATATTTTTAAAACTTTGGATTTTGGTTGTTGGGGTTTTTTTTTAATCTTGTGATGTTTCCATCAGTGCTGAGGTTCACGGGTGATGAGACACTTGGTGAATATGTTCCAGGAGCCAGGTTACTGAGCATCATCTCTGAGATAACACACGCTGAAAGTTCTGCTAACAGGATGTGAACCCTTCAGCAACCCAGAGGAAGGCCTCACCTCACCACTCAGCCCCAAGGTTGAACACAAAAGATCATGCAACATCTGCTGGATACAGAATGGATGCGAAGTGGCTTCTCTCCTCTTGGATCAAGGGTGCTTTAACGGCTTGTAGAGACACCGGATTCACCACACTGGATTTTTCCATGAATATGCTGGAAAAAGGTCACAGCCAAGCATCTGCCAGGTTGTTTCTGAGTTTCTCTACCACGGCTTTTGGATCTTCTGATCAGTCAATGACAGTTCAGTCAATAGATGCTCAATAGAGCTGGGGGAAGAAAATCTAAAATAATAATCCTCCCACTCCCATAATTTTTGGGAATTGTTGAAAATTTCCACTTGCCTTTTGGAATAAATCTTCATATTTTTCTTCAAAACATCATATATATTTTATTCATTACATCCTTATAATTTTAATCAACATAAATAAGAGAACCACAGATATTTTTAAGGACTTTGCATGGAGGGGTAAAGAAACTATGTTCCTTTTTAAAGAATAATGTTTGTCTGAAGGATTTTTACAAGTTTTACCACTCAGCTATTACTGAAAGGATCCTACAGAAAAATTCTCAATCTGCCCTGGCACAGAGATAACATGGAGCTTGACATGGAGTAACTGCTCACCGTGCTTGTTCATACACACATACATGTGCGTGTGCACATGTGCACAAACCTACATGCTCCGCATTCCAGCTACTGCAGAGCAGGGACTGCAATAATGGTTTTTTTAGAGCAGCCCGTGGGTTCCCTCTAAATTTTATACTAGGAAAGGTCATAACAACAGTTCTCACTTTTTCTGTGTTGTGTAACATATAAGAAAGCAAAGGAAATTTTTGAAAAGAAGGAGGAAAGGAAAGGGAAAGGGAAAGGAAAACAGAAGAAGAAAAACAAAAGGAAAAAAGAGGAAAAAAAGAAAGAGAAAAAAACAGGAAAAAATAAAAATAAAAATAGAAATAAAAATAGAAATAAAAGTAGAAATAAAAATAAAAAGAAAAAGGAAAAGAAAAAGGAAAAGAAAAAGGAAAAGAAAAAGAAAAAGAAAAGGAAAAAGGAAAAGAAAAAGAAGAAGAAAAAGAAAAAGAAAAAGAAAAAGAAAAAGAAAAAGAAAAAGAAAAAGAAAAAGAAAAAGAAAAAGAAAAAAAAGAAAATAAAATCTCAGGGGGTTAAATCTGACCTGCAAGCAATATGGCTTAGTTTGAAATACCTCCTGCTTCAAAATATTAGCTCTGAATTAATGCTCGACAATTCCAGCTCCTGTAACAGCAAAGAAAACCTCATTCCCGGGCACTGTTTGAGGAACTCAATTTTGTTTAATATATTTGCCTGCTTACAGTAAAATAAAAATAAAAAATCATTACTTTGTCCTCCCCAGCTATAAAAGCAACCAGACAGCTCCACTCTGACAAATTCAAATTAGCGGAAGGTTTCTCCCACTTGGGAGGCTGCAGCCCTGGCCTGTAGTCAGAGATAAATTTTTCAGTAAACCCGCACCTAGAATGATTAAGGGAAGCCTCCCAATTTACTCTGTCACAGCTGAGCTGATAACATAGCAGAGCTGCCTTTTTGTTGATGCCCAAAGATGTCATGCAGGGGAGCAGGAGCAATGGGGTAGGGGAGGAAAGGGAAGAGGTTACTGATGTGGGGAGCTCTCTAGCTGGGGAATGAAACCAGATTCACCCACCTGACTGCACGTAAAGGGACCAACGCTGGCCTGACGGGTGCTACTGGGTCTGTTTGTCTATGTCTTATAAATAAGTTTTGGAAGATTCCCAATAAACATGATGAAATTAAATGTACTGCAACAGCTAGAAGCAAGAGGCAAATATATCCTTAACTCAGTGATAACCAGCAAGTGCCAGGAACTCACCACACTCTCTTTTCAATCCCTTGCTTTCTTTCTCCTGCTTCCTCATTTTTTGGCTAACATCTCCCCATCCAAGATTTTATTTTGAAGAAAATTACGTTCTCACAAAGATCTGAGTCATTTCAGAGACTTTTTTATTTTTAAAAGATTAATTGCTATGGAAACAACTTGCTACGGAACATGATGATGCAGGCTGAGTTTTTAAGGAAAGGGTCATTTGCTTTAACTCCTGATAGCAGTGTTGGGGGAAAAATGCACATATAAATGTGCTCGCTTAAACAGGAGCTCTGGGATGTAGGGCACTGCTGGGAGGTGAGATTTCCTCGTCTGAAGTGTGAGTTTTCTCAGTTATCCTCTTTAGGGATCCAAGAGATTTGGGCAGCAAGCAAACGCATGTGGCATGCAAGAACATATAGAGAGACAAAGGATAATAGAACAATGGCAGCTGACATATGGGATCATGGAAGAGACGTGTGGACACAGGTCTTGTGGTAGAATGAGTGAGATTGTAGTTGAAGGCTGAACCCCTGCTCCATAAAGGAGAGTGGATGCCATGCCTGGTGTTGTCACAGAGGCAGTTTGGATGACCACAACAGTTTCTTCTTTTTTTTTTTTTTAATTTGTGAATGATGGTGCCAGCCTCTGAGGATGAGATTGGTGAAGTCCAGAGGTAAAAGCAATGTTCTCCAGAGTGTGAGCTAAAAGAAGCAGCTTTCTGAGCTGGCAGGAATAACAAGGTCTCTGAAGCATCACAGAGAGTGGTCTATCTACAAGTATGTTTCTCTCATTGTCAGATGGAGAAGTCAATGATGTAATGGTCATGCTTCAAATTAACCTGTGTACTGTAAGGGAGAAGGAGCTTGATTTTGACAGGTCGTTGCAGAGAGGTAGTTCAGCAAAATGGTTCTCACCACCTCAGCTGAGAGGGACGACTGAGTAGCTATGCATTTGGGGCCAGCAGTGAGTTCGCATTCAACTCCTAAATCTTTGGGAAGTGAACAACATTAACCATTGTGGAATTCTTTCTCCGAACATCATAAATGGAGAACAATTTTGAAATCTTTACACAAGCACGAGTGAGAATTGTCTTATAATGGGTGATTTCATGATCCATTGATTAGCCAATAATTAGGGAAGTCTGTTTTCAAATATCTGCAGCTGAAAGTGAGTAAATACCTTGTCGATCCTTTCTTGTGTTCTCCTCAGAAATATAATAGGGCAATAAAATGTGCATTCTTGAACTTTGTTTCTAGTAAGTCAATGTTACTTGGTGTACTAGTAGGGACGCTTTTGCATTCTCTCTCCAACAAAGGCCCAAAAAAAAGTGTGTGGGGGGGTGTTTCTTGTTTTATACAAGCCTTATGATAGAAATACACAATATTGTATTTTAAAGAAAAGAAACACTAATATTTGATGGCATTTCTTTGACAACTTGTCATGTCTCAATCTAAATTAAAACCACATCTGACACACCAAAAACCTTGTCTTGATCTGTCTTCTTTGGATAGTGCCAGTCCATGATATGACCTGAAATCCATTCCTTGAGGTCATTTAGACAGACTCATTGAAGCAATATATACTGGCTTCATGTATTGGCTGCTGGTCAATGAAAACACTGTCTAATGTGACACTGGAGACTCTATCTCTGCCTGAAAGTAGTAAATGGATTTGATTTGGGGAAGGGAGGGAAGGAAGCAGAAAGTCTCTCAAAGGGAGAGTTCAGTAATATGGCCCTACCTCGCATGAATAGTCCCTGTGGATCACCTCCTTTTCTCACATGGATGAGCACAGATAAGGATAGCTCAAAGTTAGAGAGCACCTGACTTGGAAGAAATGAATCTTGGGTTTCCTTCCTGGATTACTGTATCATCTTGGGGAAGGGCCTTACAACACTTATGCAAAATTTTTTCCAGGTGGAAAAGGTGGGAGATTTCTGCTTCAGTGGATGCACTCCAACAGCAAAGACTGATTGCAAATTTGTTCAGATGACTTTTAGGAAAAAAAAATACAGTATAGTACATATCTTCAGAGTGCTAGGGAAAATACTAAACAAATGCAAAGTCCCTACACCTTTATTTCCAATCCTCTGTCTTGTCCTGAGAACTGTGAGGTCTACTACACGTTGACTAAAACTAGTTTATATATCCTTGGGTAACTACTATGGCTTAGGGAAACAAGAATTAGGTCAATACCAGTAAATTAAAAATGCCCAGACTAATGCTCTTTCACTGAAGCCAGCTGGCACAGAATGGCCCACATCCACACTCTTGAACTCCATAGCTTCTCTAGCAAAGAGGCTGCATCTGAAGTGCCGACTGGCACAGGTCCTTGGCTTTTCCTAATTTGAAAATGCTCTGGGTGAGGTCTGGGGGCCCAGAGCCAAATAACCTCCCATTCACACAGTTTAATGGTATAGATTATCAGGTTTCAGTGCTTGGGAATATTTCCTGGAGCCGCTTAGTTTACTAAGATAGATCACAAGCATCCCCTCCTACAAGCGTTTTGCTAAGTAAGCAGTCACAGGAAAGAAAAGAGAGATTCTGGTCCTTTAACTAAAGCCTGTGCCTCTGTGATCCTAAATTGTCACTCTTTGTCTTTCCCCTGAGTCCTTCCTGCCTTGGTTCTACCCTACCCATCTCACCAGGGCTACTGAAGGACCACTTTCGTACTTGACCCCACTGGGATGAGTGAAGAATTTACAGGTCTTCATGCCATGAAGATTCATTATGTTGTCTAATCCACTTTCATTGCATTAACACCCTTGGAAGGCATTAACATTTCACTCTGTTCTCAGTTTAGTGACAAGTGCCTTGATTAAAGCTTCATCAGAAAGTTTTCTACACCTGATCTGAAGACACTGACTGTTGGAAACTCCTTGCCCTGGCAATGTGTTCCAGTTCCACATTGCCCTCACAGTTTAAAATGTGTGTCTAATTCTTCATTCGAATTTCTCTGCTTCCAGCTTTCAGCCATTGGATTTTGTTATGCCTTTACCTGCCTGATTAAGTATCCTGTTAGTTCAGGGTAGTTTCTCCTTGAAAAAGTAGTGCTGCTATGTCTTCATTTTCTTTTTGATAAGTCTGGGCTCTTCAAGTCCCCGATGATAAGATGTTTTCTTCCACCTGTCTGGAAGCAATTTTCCAATGCTTTTTTCTACAATTAAGGACATGAGAACACCTGTATTGTAGACTTTTTTTCTTCTTCTTCTTCACTATTTCTCTATGGTGGCAGGGAGTATCCAGTAGGCATATTAGCCTTTCCAGACCTGGAACTCCCTCAAAAAAACCACTGACTGGTATTGCCTCCTGGTATTCCCTTATACTGAGATTCCAGTCCACTATAGTCTAGACTAGTAAACTGAGCGGTGGGAGGGCATGGGCATGGGCTCTTGAACTCTACCATCCATGCTGTTAAAGTCTTAAAGGGTTCCTTGAAATGCTTTTGGCTTTCAGCACAGCTCCTTAGTGGGCTTAGTTGCAACCAATCATTTCAGAGACTGAGAGAGTTTAATAGTATGGATGTGACCAGCCTATGCCAGATGGCCTCCAGGTTGTAGACAGGACCTGGCACTTGAACAATTACAGATATAGGCTAAAAGCTCAGACTCCTTTTCCGAAATTCCTTTGATAGCTATTCCAGATGGAAGTTCAGCAGCTATGTATATTGCCGACAAAAATATATTTATTTAAAACTAACCAAACCTAGTGGGGTTAAAAACAGCGCTCTAGAGATTTAGGAACTCCAGAATAAAGGTAATTATTAGTGCCTTGTCAACTAGCTTTCACAGCTGAAAATCACTGTCTTGAAATTAATTGTAAGAACTGAACCAAGCTATACATTACGTGTTTCTTTTTACAGGACAGTCAAGCACCAGTTCTACCTGTTCATCATATCAAACTCCTGCGAGGAGACGGAGTAGAGTGGATATTGCCAACCAACTGCGCCTCTTTCACACGGAAGATAAGCTGCTTTGGGGGATTTGCACATGTAAGAGCCAAAGCAGGTTGTTTGGGGGAAGTGGGGAAGGGATTTCAATTCTCACATTTCTACCTTCTGTGCTCCACACCTCTGCAGCATCTGTTTTCATAGCACTTTCAATGAGGGGAACCGAGTAGGGTGAATGTTGCCATGGTTAAGTCAAACTTTCTAATATCATGCTTTTGCCAGAGATTATTTCAAGTGTTGATACACTTCATTGTGAATGAGTCTCCTAACTTCCTGCATCGCTTTCTGTCATGATTTCGATCACAACAGAATAAACAAGACATCTTTGCACTCCTTTCCTGGCATGCCTTTTCTGCAGGCACAGAAACTCTTGGCAGTGATTTGTTGTGTCGACTTCAATGACTGAGCCTTTCCTCACAGAAGCAATCCAGATTTCCATCTATGAATTGCTTCCATAAGGTCAGGACATGTTCTTTTATACATGGGCTTTCTTGGAATCCCCCCTGGAGCTCCTAACAGTCCTTATCCATAAACCCCTTGTCTGGGGGTAGCAGGAGCGTTTGGCAGAATCCGAGGGGGGTGCTTGAAGCATGTGACATTTTCCGAAGGGGTAGGGCTGAATTTCCAGGTACAGCATCTCATCCCCAGAACAGGGACAGGGTGTTTAGCAGGAATTCAGAATGGAAGTTTGCAGCCAGGGGATCATTTAAGAGAAAAGCCTCTCTGTTAGCCAGTCCCTGGCTTGCAGAATGTCCCAAGATGGCAGCCACCTTCCAAATACATGGAGTAAGCATGACACTTAGCATTTCATATGCTGGGGTAGATTGAATCTCATCTCATACTTACAGTAAGCATTAAGCCTGAATTTACTTTTGCAATCCCATTCAGTCTCATGAAAACAGCAGTGGGTTTGAAATGGTATTGCATGTCCTGAGAGAGTAGGGTTAAACTTTTAAGAGTTTTCATATTCGTTGAATCATTAAAGACCATGTCTTCTGTTTGGCTACTCATTGTGCTGTATGAACCTGAACAAGACTGTAACCCAGGCCCAAAGTATTATAAATGTTGTTACATCTATAAATCTTTGGGACTTGAGACATGCATAAATTGTCTGTCTAGTAGCTATGAATAAATGGGCAATATTTTTCATTTATTTATTTACATGAAAAAGGAGAGTTAGAAAATTCAAGACAATGGTAGTAAACTTACCAAAGACAGAGCCTGTTGTATATTGCTTGGCTTAGAAATAAATAACCATTTTTATTATTTTGTGTAGTCAATTGGTATGCAAATGATTATCTGAAACACAAGTGGATAAAATTGCTGCAAACACTCTACTTATTTGAAGACAGTTCACTGAACCAGAGCACTTCATTATCAACTTTACTTGGTCTGTCACAAGCCTTAGTTTTTTTGCTTTGTGTGCAAAACCTGCAAGTTCTGTAAGCAATATGACTGTAAACAGCACTAAAAGTAAACATGGATGATTAGCTGCAGAGCGGCCAATTTAATTTGAGCAGTTTTGACAGGTTGTGTTGCTTGGGCTGAACTTGAAATAATGTCTTGACATATCAGCGGTTCTTGTGCTTTTCCAGGTTGAGTCGTTCCTTAAGGTGTTGAGTCATATAACCTGACGGTGGAGTGTCAAACGCAGTGTGTTAAACCTGAAGAAAGAAAATAACAGACACCATGAAGATCGGTGCATGTTAAAATACGTTTTACTCTTTCTAATTAAAAGCAGTAGACTTTCAGATATTTCAGTTCATATATGGCAACAGCTTTGAAATGTCCCTGCTGTGCAAAACAAAAGGTACATACTGCTTTAAATGGACGGAAAAAACAGATTAAGACATCTCCATTTAAACGAAACAATAGTTTACAGGTTTAGGATAAATAGTTTAATATGTTTCTGTGAGGCTAAGAACACCCTTAAATGAATTTCAAGCCAAAGCAACAACACCAAAAACATTTAGCAGAATAAAGCCCAGTAAAAGGCATTCACTAGGAAGCATGTGGTGTGAAGTGGCTTAGTGGTATTTGCATGCAAGGAGATGGCAGCCGTATAAGCGAGAGATAACAGAACAGTTGAGACGGAGAGTAAAATTTATCATAACATGTCTAGTGATGATTAAAAGCCTGTGCTTATTAGATGCATAAAATGTATTACTAAATCATTTTTGGAACATATAATTTTCCAATTATTTATGCATCACAGTAATTAATGATAGGAGGGACAGAGTCAATGATTCACTGTGTAATACATATGGTAGTTACCTGGGGAGGAAAAAATTACAGTGCTACCAATTATTTGCTTTAATGTTTTTGTAATTATGCCCTACACCCAAGTTGAAAATTTCTTTAATTCTTTTTTAAACCCTTCATTCCTAACAATGAAACTGCTTTCTTTTTAGCCCTTCAATTAAGTCTAATTTTTAAGCTGCCATCCAAGAAATATACAATTCCATAAATGCCTCGTTCGCTTTTATATTTTGCTGGCAACGGTCTGCAAGTATGAAATCTTGCCCTTCAAGCATCTTATTGACGAACTAATTTAGCCAGTCTGAAGGATGATCTTCTGTTTAATACACGTGGCTGGGATTTGCGTGATCTCAGTTTCTTTTCTACTTTGGCCTTAACTTCTTAACTGCAGGAAAATGAACCAAAGCCCTTGAGCTGTTTGTCACCAGGTAGGTCTTTATTCCTGTGAGTGGGAAGGGAGAAATAATTCTGCGTTCAGCAGAGTCATCTTTGCACTGCACGTTTCTCATGTTCCCTCCTTTGGGGTGGAGGGATATTACAGATGGTGAGAAAGAAGTGCCAAGCAGAAAAAGAAAGCCTGTGACCTAGGACCAGCTGAGCTGAACTCGTTCTTATTTAATGGGACATGTCTACAGTGTAAACGTTTATATTTGAGCTAGCCACGTTGGGCTCATTTCATAGACACTGGAGAGAAATGAACAACCTGGGGTCAATTCATCTGATGTACCTGGCAGGTTTTGTTTAAAATGCTATAAATTATGTCCTAAAAATGTTCTTTCCCTTGGTGGACTACAAAGAGCATTGTGAGTAACTAACTTAGATGAACTTTCTAGCTATCTAAAACCAGGTGAGTTAAACCCCTCCAACTACGTCTGTACTGTCCTATAAAAATTCTGGCACTAGAATGGAATTGCACGTATTCATAAATGTTTGAGTGGCATGGCATGTTTGTTCCCACGCAACAAAAACAATCTGTGAAACATCTCTCAGACACCATTCTTGAGCTAGCACGGGCTAGGGACTATTCCCAGGAAAAGGTCTGGATGCATCCATCCAGTTTTGGAAAAGAAAAAAAAAAAATTATGTAGGTGCAAACTCCTTTAGGCCAGTTTGCCCCAGGAGCAGAGAAATGTCCCAGTTCATCCCAAGATTTGGGTGGGCACTTTGAACTTAGCTACCACCAGACAACCACAAGTAATTTGAAGAGAAAGCACCCAAGTCATGCAGCTTCACGTACTTAATCCTGCTTTTACCATTCTTTGCCTCACAGTGTTGACACAGCGACAGGGCCCCCCACAAGGCTGCGCATAGCGCATCTGCAAGGCTGTTTCCTCTCTCTAGTCCCGCTCAAAACAGAAATCACGGCAATTCTTTCAAAAGATCAGGCTGCATTTCCCATATAACTGTCAGCATTTGAGGATTGTAGTGTCCTGGTTTCCAGGGAGTACGCTGAAATTTAGTAACCTGATATGAACCTTTCCCTTCCCAAGAACCCTGTATAACAACCTCTGTTTTGCTGTCAACTATGACAGACAAAAGCCATCTCTGCTCCGTGGGCTGGGCATGGTGCTCCCAAACAATTCATCCAACTCCCGCGGGACAAGAGAATACATTTCCTTTAAGCCACAACCAAAAGCCTTTTCCAGAGCAGACTTAGTAGTGTTTAAAGGATTTATTTAATTCTTTTCCCTCGAACAAGTGAGCTTGGAGGGGTAGACTTTCCTGTGAAGAAGATTTAAAAAAAAAAAAAGTGTAGTGCATTTTGGCAGATTATGTGGGTGGTATATGAATCAATAAAGCTTCCAGCATTACAAAGCCTTTGGGTGCATTGAGATGTTTGTTTGGTTTTTATTTATTCCAAACAGAGCTAAATCTGAATAGATTTTTTTTTTTTATTTCTGCCAAGAAATGAGGACGTAGCCCTCCCCCTACCATTCCCTGTTCCCTGCTGTGTTACAAGTGTACCCAAATCAAGAATTTATTTATTGCAAATATTCATAAGGAAAAACTGTTGACAGAAGCCTTAACTGACTCCAAGATTACTCTGGGTTGCTGGTACAATGCTGCTTTTGGATATTATGGCCTAGTCCATGCTGTAAACTGTCTGTGGCAGGAATATGGGCTGCCCAGGGAAGGGGTTGAGTCCCCATTCCTGGAAGTATTTAAAATCTGGGCAGACGAGGTGCTTAGGGACAGGGTTTAGTGGTGGGATGGCAGGGTTAGATAGTTGAACTTAATGATCTTAAAGGTCTTTTCCAACCTAAACTATTCTATGGGTCTGTGAATAAATTCAGGGTGCTTTTTTTCTCCATTTTTGCCTAAGCTTTTTAGTGTGCTTCGTGTGGCCAGAACTCACTGCTTACTCTGGCTTGCATCAAGCCGTCCCAGTGCTTCTGCACTGAGGTTCTAAGTTCATGAAAGGAACCAAAAAGTCTCTATGCTGGCCAAAATCTGTCAGGGGGAGAAAAGCTGAGATACTAACTCTTACAATTTTACCAGCTCTACCAAAGTCCATATTTGAAAATAAAAGCTCCAAATTCTATTAACGAGAACATAGCTACCACCCAAGGTCCTGTCTTTCATAAGAATGTCTCAGATTAGGAGAAAGAAGACAGAATAGCCATTGCTTTCCAAGACCTCTGCAAGGGCCATTTAATTCTACAAAGACACATCCATGGAAAGGAATGCAGATAGATCTATGCAGTAGACCAAAATGGTGAATATCTCACCTAGAAATAAGTTCAAAGCTTGTGGATATGTCAATGATGAATATTTACATCACAATACCCTTCTAAAAAAGCCTGGAGATGCCATGGTAGAAACATCAAGATACTTTAAGGATCCCATCTTTCAGCCAGAAATTACTTATTCTGCAATATTTTACATTCCTGTTAGCTCTGGGAATTTAAAATGGTTGGAGAGTGGATAATGGAGCATTTAGATAGAGCCATCAGAAAGCAACGTGGACATGTATAGGCCCTGATGTTCAGTTTGGGCAGCAGCCATCATGAGACTGATGTTGCTCAAACTGAAAGGGTTGTTTATGAGACTCAAAACCAGACCAAGTAGATGGCATTTACTTTCTGTGCTATAACGGAAATTAGACTAATCATCATAATGGTCTCCTTGGATTTTGAATATCTAAGAGCTGCCTATAATTGGGATATAGTTGGAACTGGCTGGTCGATATTAACCAATTTTATATGTACAGATCAATGATGGTAACAAATATTTGGAAATAAGACAATCCTTATGTTTTATGAAACAGAAGGTTCTTAGATGAATATCAAAATGAGAATCATCAGAGAGAGTTTGAAAGTCTACTATGAAAGTGTCTGTATCTGGGGTGACTCTCTGAACTCACATCAAGTCAAAGGAGAGAAACAGATTGAGGGTGCAATCTGTCTCTTTGAAATGTCTAAACTGGATCATGTGAGTTGTGAAACTCTAAAAGTTTCACTTTCTTCACTGACAGCCAAAGTAGAATAAGGAAGATGACATTGCAACGAGATCCTGAAAGTGGCAGAAAGTGAGCATCATTCCATGTTTCTGTTACTTTACTTGGATTTTTGAAGAATGCTACAGCAACATTACGCCTTTTGGCTGTATGGTTATGGCAAACTGACAGAAGGATGAAGGGCTGACATGATTTTACCCCAGCTGGTGACTAAGCACCACCCAGCTGCTTGCTCACTCCCCCCACCCAGTGAGATCCAGGAGAGAATCAGAAGAGTAAAAGTGAGAAAATTCATGGGTTGAGATAAAGACAGTTTAATAGGTAAAGCACAAGTCGTGCACACAAGCAAAGCAAAGGAAGGAATTCATTCCCCACTTCCTATGGGGAGGCAGGTGCTCAGCCATCCCCAGGATGGCAGGGCTCCATCACGCCTAACGGTGACTTGGGAAGACAAACGCCATCACTCCCAATGTTCCCCCTTCTTTCTTCCTCCCCCAGCTCTATATGCTGAGCATGACATCATACGGTGTGGGATATCCCTTTGGTCAGCTGGGGTCAGCGGCCCCAGCCATGTCCCCTCCCAGATTCTTGTGCACCCCCAGCCTCCTCACTGGTGGGGTGGGGTAAGAAACAGAAAAGGCCTTGGCTCTGTGCAAGCACCACTCAGCAGCAATGAAAACATCCCTGTGTTATCAACACTGGTTTCAACACAAATCCAAAACATAGAACCATACTAGCTACTATTAAAAAAATTAACTCTATCCCAGCTAAAACTTAGTAGAAAATGCATATGGGGTGCTGCAAGAAATGCTGGAGATGTTATAGGTGAATTTTTCCTAAATGATTAGCACTGAGGCTTTCCTTTTTGAAAAAAAGTGTACAGCTGGAGATAATATTAGCGAAAGTAGTTGGTAAGGAAGTCAGTCTACAATTTAGGAGGCTAGATGTAGCTGTCTAGATTTGAGTGCAGTGTTTAGGAGGTTTTAAGAGGGTTTAAGAGGGTGGATGCCGTTAGACTGTGCCAGCCGACCTGGAGGCCAAGGAACGGTAGCAGCACTCAATATGCCAGCAAAGACATAGCATTTGTGCTTTTTACGGTGTGTATTTTTAGTTCTCCTTAAAAGTGGGACAGGCTCCTAATTTGCTTAATAACTTCTTTAAGTTCAACTTTTTATTTCTCTGTCTCTGAAACACACACAGATATTTTTTGCAAATCTGGTTCTAAGTGATTTGACCAACACCAAAAAAAATGGCAGGGATCAGGACATGCAATTATGCCTGCAATTTAACTGCTATTGCTTTTCTAGCCAAGGTTATCGCAAAGCTGGTCCTATCTTATATTAGTCAATTTTTGTAGCCTTTGTTTCCATCTCACCTCCTTCTGTTGTTCCAGCAGCCCTCTCAATACCTTCTCCTGCTTTTGTCAGCACAGAGCAGTATATTGCTATTAATGTCTCCTCTCATTCCCAGTCCTTTCTGCATCTCTTTCCTGCTGTTGCCTCCAGTGACATGCAGTGATGGTAATGGGATGCAGTGCCACTGGCATGCTACCCCAAAGCCCTGCAAGGACTAGTTCAGAGGTACAGAATTGCTTAAAAAGCCAGGAGCTTCTCTACCCAAGGGGAGGAAAAAGCGATTGCTTGCTGCGCTAGGATCTGAATGCTCCTTGCCACTTCCTAGCAGAGCAGTTTAGAATCAAGCTCCACTGGATGATAATTGTTTTAACTACCATTGTGGTTCTCTCTTATCCAGGGGCATGGCTGGGGAGGATGGGTGAAGTTGTGCAACTGATGTCTGCCTAATTCACAGGGTATTCCTAATTGGTTGGGATAGATCTCTCTGCCCTCCCTTCTCTCCCTTCCCCCCACGGAGTTGCAGTTTGATCCCTTCCTTACAGCTTTTCCAAAGAAGTTTATTCTTTCTTTACACAATCTACATAAAAACAAAGGCAACCAACATGAGCATCTTCTGAACACGGTCAAGATTAGAAACTCCTTCATTTTGTTACCAGAAAGGAGTGCTAAAAAAATCAATAAACCGTAATGCTGTGCAGTTTTTATAATACAGAGCATTGCAATAAATGCAACTCAACTGACACAGTCTTTGCAAGGGGAAGGCCAGTGATACAGATGACCATGTCAGCTTCTTTCAGAAGAAATGTGTTGCAATCAGATTTCCTACTTCAGATATTTACAAAGACAGTTCAGCTAGCCTATGCATTTAAACTCAGTTAAAGGGAGGGTGCGCTATCTCTGAAGAACAAACTGGAGCCCCTAAATGGGTTGTATATGATTTTTGACTGGGATGGTAGAAGACTCAGTGCTCCCACTGGCTGAGCTGGGAGCCACCTGGTTGGTAGGCAGCGTAAGGGACTACTGCATCTCTAAAGGGGAGCTTGACTTGCTGTTGGACTGGGAGCCCCAGCTATAAGCAGTTGGGAAGATGTTCTGCTGTGATCCCCACAGCTCTGCATCTATACCTTTTCCCTTTTAGTCTCTGCCTTAAGGTAAAATCAGCTTTTCTTAGCACAGCGGATGGAGGGGTTGGATTCCTTCACTATTCTGTTTAGGATATTCTTTTCCTTTGGAAGCCAGCAATAAACTGTTTCAACTGGGTTACTAGCCATTAATGAGCACAATAAATTTCACACATTAAGATTACTAACTGTATCAATGAGTGTACTTTACTGACGAGACCAAAAAATTTTCACCCCATAACCAATTTTAGTTTCTGGCTGATTTATTCATATGCAGAATTCATACTTTTTCAGTGAGATATACTCAGACATGAGTTCTGCATTTTACCTGCTTGAAAAGCCTGAAAAGTATTTAAAAGCTGCAGTATTTCCCCTATCACTTTGGCTCTGTACCAGTTTTGTACCAGTGAGAAGTCCTTTTGGACTGATAATCTATTCATCATGTCCTGCAGCGTTATTCCCTGCTTCTCTGAAGAGTTCATCTAATCTAGTGCTGCTGTTGTCAAATAATTATGTTGAACACTGTCTGCTGATGCTTACAGATTCATTCAGATTATGGAGTTTGTTACATTTCTTCCATATTTTCCAAAATGTAAGTCATTGATTGCCTTGATTTTTTTTTTCACTGAAAATATGTGCCACTCCTTATGCTGTCCTTGCAAAATTGTAGGTTAGATCTGAAACAGGATAGGCAGCAGAGTATACTTTTCCTGCAGACTTCAGATTTTTCATCAGTCAAAGATAAAAAAAGACAGGTCGCTAAAGGAAGTCAGGAGTTTCCTCATTAAATCATTACATGTAGACAAATTTTATTTTGTCAAAATTAATTTTGTCAGGTAATATATGCACCTGTTCTTACAGAAGCAGCAGAAACAGTTTCTTGAATCAGGAAAAGAATTGCTGATCACCCACTTTGAAAGATCTTTTGGCTTGGTGCTTGGGGCACTCATCTGTGATGTGAAAAAGTGCAGTAAAAATCCCTAGTCTGCATGAAAGACAGCACGAACTAGAATCTGTCTCTTCCACCATAGCTATCCAGGGCTCACACTGTTCATATACTTTATTAGTTAGCAAACAAATTATTCTTTTCTTAAAATCTAATGCTAACTATTCCAATAGCTTGAAGGATTTTATTTATTTTCTTCCAGGGTGCTATCACAGTGGGCTTTCCTCTCCAGTTTTTGGCAGGTAGGCAGGCAGACAGAATAACCATGACTGATTCACATAAAAAAATAAACACATCCTCTTTTCAACTTTAGAATCTTATACTGGTTTTGTGTCATCTGATTTAGGGAAGTGATCGTATCCTTGTACTCAGCACTGGTGACGCTGCACCTCGAATGCTGTGTTCAGTTTTGGGCCCCTCACTACAAGAAAGATGTTGCATTGCTGGAACACGTCCAGAGGAGAGCAACAAAGCTGGGGAGGGGTCTGAAGCACACGGCTTACGATGAGCGGCTGAGGGAACTGGGGGTGTTTAGGCTGGGGGAAAGGGGGGTGCACGGG
>NW_009259792.1:2914448-2976189 GCF_000687185.1 Egretta garzetta | reverse complement strand
AGGATGAGGGGGAATGGTTTGAAGCTGCGCCAGGGCAGGTTTAGGTTGGACATTAGGAAAAATTTCTTCACCAAAAGTGTTGTCAAGCATTGGAATGGGCTGCCCAGGGAAGGGGTTGAGTCCCCATCCCTGGAGGGATTTAAAAGCCAGGCAGATGAGGTGCTTAGGGACATGGTTTAGTGGTGGGATGGCAGGGTTAGGTTAATGGTTGGACTTGATGATCTTAAAGGTCTTTCCAACCTAAACGATTCTGTGATTCTATAATTTCAAACCTTAATTTCTATCTTCTGGTCTTCGGTGGAGTCTGGTAATGACACTACAGTTTCTCAGATGTCCTCTGCTCCTGAGAGCTTGGCTAGATGAACAAGTCACTGGTTGGCAATGCAGGCTGGAGATTTGAGACAGCTTTAACTACTCTGTGGTTCCTGTGCTACCTATTTAAGGCAGCTCAGCCCTCTGTGAACATCACTGAGCTTACCTGGCTTGGGAAGTTACTTTCTCTTAATGCATAGAATGATTTAAGGACACCAAACCCTGCACCAAGCAAAGAAGAACCCTTACAACTAAAAATAATTCATGAAGAAACTTTTGGAAAATGAATTGAGTGTAAAACCTAGTTACGAATAATGGGTCAAGAAAATGTCACTGTGAGGCCAGTGTGATCTGAGACTGCCGAGGCAATGGCCTTACATATTTATGCAGAGGAGCAATTCTTCAACAGTAAGCTCTGATGCAACTTAGTGGGAGTGCCTCATCCATCTGGATATTTCTTTATGACTGAAAAAAAAAAAGAACAAATGCATTTGGAGAAGAGTGGGGACTTGGGAGGGATCAGTTTAAAAGAAGAGATTAAAAGCACTGCATACAGCCCTGAGGGGAAGCAATAGTCTACAGACATTGGCAGATTGCAAGCGTTAAAGACTGAAAACAAACATGTGAGGTGCTAGGTAAAGGTTTAGTTAGATCCCCTTTTCCCATGTGAAATTGTGGGTGCATTTCTAGATAAACTTGTTTAGAGGGTCAGCTATTTGCTTATAATAGTATTGTGAACTATGTGTGGGAATTTTAAAAATGCCAGCGTGCTGCCTGGAAAAATAAGTGTGAATTGACTGTAAGAAGTAACTCTATACAGGCTTAGAGATAGTTTAGCATAATCAGCTTTTTCCATCCATAACTCAGAGGATATTGTGCGTTATTAAAAGCAGATACTTCTGGCCACTTGACTATTAGTCTCTTACAGCTATAAGAATATGAATGGTAGGTGTTAAAATCAGCCACAGGAGGGCTCTTGCATTATTTCCCTGCAAGCCTTTAAACATATTGAGAATAATAAAGGAAGAAACCTATTCAAGCAAATATAGACAGAGGCTAAAAAGATCAAGTCAATCTGTGCTCTAGTTCCTGTCAGTACGTATGGGAAAGGAACGCTCTGAATCATGAATAGTTCACTGTGCATTTTATTTCATCTGCTTGTAGAAGCAAGATCAATTTTCCCTTCTGTGCTTTTTAGCTAGATGCCATGTTTCTCCAATAATAGGGCACGGTTCAGTGTGTGCATTAGAAGTCTGGCTATGAGGACTGAGACAAAGACGAAATTTCCATGGCAGTGCTAAGTATCCAGGTTTTCCAGACATCTAGATTGGTGCTACACTAGTCAGTACTAAAGCACTTTTTCTCATTTTTGCTTCTACTGCCTTCACTGTGACTTGAGACCCATCAGCCAGTGCTACAGCAATTTAGCTGAACTCCCAAGCAGATTCCTAAATTCCGACAGCGCCAGGCCAGTGCCCATGGCCTAGGACACTTTGGCTGCTCATGGATGTGTCTGATCAGACATGGCCATAAGACACAAGTGAAACCCTTGCGGATGCTGAACAAGAGCTCAATATTTTTAGGCCAGTTGTGAAACAGGACCTATGCCAAAGGAACAAACAGCCACGTTGGAGCTGACTCAATCCATATCTTGCTTTCTTCTTTCCCTCAGGAAAAGGAACTCTTACCCTATGCTAGATTTACAGGTGCTAAACAAGGACCTCTCCACCAGTGAGTTGATCTACAGGCTTTCTTTTTTTTGCCTCAGGGATACCCAGCCAATCTTTCCACTTACCAAGAGTACAGACATCATGTAACTTTATCTTCTTTTCCCTAAGGACATCCCTATCACAATTTGTTGCTTTTCCAGAAAGACTCTATTTCTTGCACACCCCTCAAATTCATTCCTATCCAAGCATAGGGATCAAAATATTTCCTTCATACTCAGAGAGAGTCTTCTGAAACTTGTTGATTGTTCCCCAATTTGCTTGTGCTTTCCAGATTTGGGGATAGAGTGGGGATGCAGAGAACTAGCTTCTTTTTGCCCTTATCCAGAGAACGATTTGGCACCCCTTTCTGTCTTTATATGCAGTTCATAGTACAGCGATAGCAGACCCAGCTTAAGAAAATAATTAAAATTTTGCAAAAATTGGTTTCTTTTTCCCTGTAGCATTACAAAAAAAAAAAAAAGAAAAAAAGGTAAAAGCAGAATGAGAACAGTCTGATGTTCAAGGCCTTCACAGAAGTGTCAGAAAATGAGTTTTAACATACAGCTCTGAATGAAACAGTATCGAGCCTTTACTTCTGATCTACTCTTCCTGAATGGAAGCATTAAGTTTTTTCAGCTCAGTGGAAAGAGGCAGCTTCTCTCGCACGAGAGCTGCTGCTCTGGTTGTCACCATCCATCAGCACTCATAAAATGTCCTTCTCTCTCTATTGATACGTAACGAAATTCAAATGACTAAATATATAAATGGGCACCTCAATTAAATACTTAATAAATAAGTTAATAAATAAAAAGATTGATAAATCCATATCTTTTACTTGGGTCCTTCAGTCTGCCCCTTGAGTGATCAAACCACCAAGCTATTGGTTATTTTGATATGGTTTGAGACATAGGAGGACAATGTTTTATTTATACCTGGGAATGTTTTTTTTTCTTTTTTGCCAGAAGTTCTGTCCTTGTCTGTCTTGGCAAACATCTTCTTTTGCAAAGCTCGCTTTTGACAACATTTTTCCAAAGAAAAAACATTTCATCGGTAATGCATGACCAGCTCTTTGGGACACACACAGTTCATGTTTTCCTCCTGAGTACTTCCTGGAGAAATAAATGCCATTTTTTCTGGAGTACCTGCATTTTTAGAAGCATTCACCCCTTTGGGTGTTGAGCTTCAAAGGGGAAACCCATCCACAGGTGCCAATGTGAGGGATGTGAACAGGGTGAGATGCTGTGTTGTTTGTACATCTGCACCTGGCCTGTTTTGAAAACCATCTCCACCATTGCTGCCTCTGGCACTTACCCCCTTTCCTGGCCTGTGATGGTTTTTTTTTTTTACAACACCCCGAGGCCCAGCATATCTGGCCATCAGGACAGCAAGCCACCAAGCAGCGATGAACAGCAAGCATGTGCAGAGAATTCCTTCAGAGTCGTGTGCGTCGTTCCTCCCCCCCCCTCCCCATTTCTCCCCTCCTGAATGTTTGCTCTTTCATACTTCGTTGGAGAATTGTGTTATCTCCACGAGATGTGGTCGGGCTTAGCACGGGAATGTCTGCGGCGGCACACCGCCCACCTCCCAGAGACACTGCAATGGGACGAGTTGCCTAATTGGTAGGAATGGGGGCTCTTCTTGACTACAAGAAATATAAATAAATAAGTAGAAGAAGGAGAGATGGGGAAAAGAGAGTGGGGGAGAGGAGGAGAAAGAGAGAGCAACTTTTTTTTCCCCCTTCTTCTCCTCTGAAGGAAGCAGCAGTGTCTCCTTGCAGAATGACAACCCTCAGGATACAGCAGTTGTCTTCAAATCTGTGACCATAAAAAATCATTATCTCTGTGAAATACAGCAATTTGGGAGATAATCAAACAGTGACCAGGGGGCAGAGCTGCCAATCTGAAGGATTATGCTCTGTGCACGCTTGATTCTGTCTGACCTTCCTCCGAGCCAGCTGTCAGCTTGGCGAAAACGCACACGGATCGACTCAGGGCACATTCATTAGACTGTCTTCGGTGAAGAAGTCATTTGCATAAAACCCCAGCTTTCTTAATTAGTACTTCATTTTTCCCTTGACTTATTTTGTGGCTAAGTTCACTCGCCTTTTTTTTTTTTTTTATTTGCCAAAAAAAAAAAGGGGGAGGGGAAATTTTTTTTTTTTTTTTTTTTTTTTTTAATGTGGGGACAGGAGGGAATATGACTTGCAAATTAACTCGGTGATAATTAGGCTATTAACATTTTCAGAGATGTAGGAGGTTTCCAAATGTTAAAAAAAAAAAAAAAAGAATCAGAAAGGGGGAAAAGTGGAGGGGGGGAATACTGGAATACTGTAGTTGAAATTTATTATCTAAACTTCTGGACTGACAATACTGAAATGTTGGGAAAGCAAGACCGCACAGTCCGTGTACTAAAAAATCTCTCTCCTTCTTTTACAATGATACAAACTCTTTGCTCATTCTCAAAGCCTACTTAAGAAAATGCTGCTTTATCATTCCCATGGACAAGCAAGGGATTTTTTTTATTGTTAGAAAAGCAAAAATATATTTTTCTTCTCCTGCAGTTAATATTGAGTGAACTGTTTGGTCTAGGAAGAAGTTAACCGCATGCTGCAGTTTTACCCAGACTTTTCTTGTATGTACCAATACTGATTTTCACATCTCCTAAAAGCTTCAAAAACAGACTAGTGTCAAAATAAACCAAAAATTGTTGTGTATATATATATATGTATAAGTATTCACTTAAGATTCACTGCACTTTACCATTTTAAAATTGTTATGTGATTGCTAGGAACAAACAAGCCCCAGGAACGTCTGCCTTGTGTTACAAAGAGGGTTCAGAGGAAGGAGAGATGCCAAACCAGCGCAGACATCATCAAATTTGTTCTTCAGTTCAAAGTGGATGCTAATGATGCTTGTTGTCTGATATTCCGCTCTTGCCTGACGTAGGAAGGTATTTCAGGGTGCTCCTAAGTTTAATCACAAACTAGTCCGTCCTACATACACTATCAGCGCATAATTATTATGCAAGGGGAGGGAAATCCTGAAGTCCAAGCAACATCTTTCTGTCTGATGAATCAGAAATGATCAGAGATAAGAGGCATACGCATCCTGCAACACTGTTTTTGTGGCAGTGTTCTGTTTAAAATGGTACAAAAAGGGATAAAACTTGCAGCCATATTTTGTAAATTCCTCACTATCATGCAAGAGAGCAAAAATGTAACTAGGGACATCTTTGTTCTTAGATATATATTGCAGCTCTTCCTCTGGTTTTACAGGTCTTCTTTAATACAGGACTTTAAACAGAGCTCCAAGACAGGAAAAGTGGTTGCAGTCGGGTTATTAACATGTCTAAATTTGAAGAATCAGTACTAAACTTTCAAAGGCAGAGTATTTCAGGTATCTTTATCAGTGAAATGAGTAGTGCTAGGGCCTGTTCTCTGGTCCTGAGGGCTATAGGCTCAGACCGGTTGTGTGCATACTATTAATTTGCCTCAGCCTCCAAAACAGCATGAATGCATCCAAATTGCCTAAAAGGAATTGTCCTTGGCCCACAATAAGACCCCAAACATGCAGTAAAATCATTTGGGAGAACACTAGCTGGTCTGGAACAAAACCACACTGAAGGCTGCTCTGGATATGTAGCAGTACGAACAGCCACATTTTAGTGCCTGTGTCCATTTCCAGCAGCATTTCGTTTACTTGCACAGATGTACCCTGAGCTACTTCCATTTGGGAATTAAAACTAGTTTTGAGGCCCATTTCAAATTTTGTTCACTGGGGTGTTGCAAGAAATGTGTTTAAGCAATTACCTTGAAAACCTGTATATGGATGTTATTGGTACTATTACTGAAAAGACAAATTAATTAAATATTCTGAAGACTGTGCATGTAGACTTTTTATAGACAGAATGAATGTGACAGCATGGCAAGCTCTTGCTTTTGAGTTATACATCGGTGTGGTTTAATTAACAGCAGTGAACTGCTTCCGAATTTCAGCTGCTGTGGCCCTGCTACAAAGGACTTCCACATTTCTGAACACACATTTTCTTTTTATCGTGATGTATAATAGCAGTATTTCGAGTGTGCCAAGAGCAGCTGTAGTTATGGAAGACTAATGCAAACAGCACAGAAGTTAATAGAAAGATTTTGAAGTTTACTTCAGCCATTTTTACACTAAGTTACTCCCAATTAAATTTGGAAGTTTATGGGGACCTGTCAGAAAAAGTCTGATCTTCAAAGACTTTTATTCTTTATGTGTAGACTAAAGATACCCAACTGACTATTAGGACCTGTTCAGTAAACCTTATGATTAAAACAGGAAATATCTCTAAAACATGTCTACACAGTTTCATTCTCATAGAAAAAAAAATCTCCTGGGTGAGAGCTGAATTTTGGAGTTGACCAATACGTACTCCCCCTGTGAATTATGCTGCTCTTATCCTCAGTAGGTTTGGGTATATCCAATGCAATCTCAGCCTCCCAACATTTAAAATCTACTGTCTGTAGTCTTTGATGAACTCCTGTAACCTTCTGCTACCCCAGGAAAATTTACTAGATTGCAAAAGATGAAAATTGATTTCATTACTAGACCAAAAGATCCAGCAGTAATTCCTGATTTAGTCACTAGGAACAGTCTAAAGTCTAGTTATAAACTTTTCATACTACATTTATGGCCTCTCGGTGCCACCACACTCCGCAGACAAGTTCATTCAGCTCTCAACCTTCATACCCCAGTTCCAAGACCCCTGGCACAGACCTGTAGCTGCTTAACTCATGTTATTCAGAGCTCTCTCCTAATTCTATTTCCCTCTGAATTACAGCTGCAATTCAGAAAGGTCACGTTCTCAGATGTAAATAAAATATTGTTCCCATGACACATTCATATAAGTCCAAGAGCAGTCATCAATCACTGCTAGTTGATTCAATACAGTAGCAGCGACTTTAGGTCCTTATCAAAGAACTCATTTTGTATTTTCATTCCAGGTGAAGGTCATTTTACCTAACTTTTCCAGTGCCAAAATTAGGCATTCAGTCTGAGCTAGCTGTCTGTGCTCCTGCTGTAGCTGGAAGGAGATAAGTATGTCAAGACAGAAATGAATTCCAGCTAAAGAAGACACCAATTTTATGATGGGATCAACTGTTCTCCCTAGGATCTAGTCTCTCCTTGCTGACCATTGGGTTATGTCTTGACAGTTAACTTAGTCATGGAACATTATTTCTAGAAAACTACAGTTCAATGAGATGGGTCAAGGGATTAATTGCTTGATTACATGGTACAGAAAACCTTGAAAGCTTGCTTGTCAGTGTAGTAATTTCAACTTAGTATAATAACAACTTTACAGGTATAATGTCATGGACCAGTTTCCATTTTCTGTCTTCCTTCTCTTGTCTCAGAGCACTGGGAATCTCAGAAAAGTGATTCTCATTGAATAATACTTGAACAACTGCCTTCCTTCAATCCCTCTCTTTGGCTCCTTTCAGATTTCACCCTGACAACAGTTAAGTATGGACATAACTTGATGACTCAGTGCCAAAATAGGGCTCGCTTCTTGAACAAAGCACTTTATAAAAATAATAACAAAAATGTGTAGAGGAAATATCCTCCCAGGTCTTCACGGGATTAAGGAATGCTTTACTCATTCAAGACACCTCTTTGGTAAGATGTATCTTTTCTCAGCCTTCAGCATTTCACATCATGTCTTCTCGTTGCTACTTAGTTTGTTCCCTGAATTGCTGCATTTTTTTCCTTTCTTTACCATCTCTTCTTCTCTCTCCCTTTTTAACTACTAAAATTTAACCTAAATTTCCCTGCCACAGCTTAAATCCATTACATCTTGCTCTGTCCTAGTTGACTAATGAGAATAATTATCAAACTATTTTTCAATGTGAATTATCTACTCAGGCTAAAATAAAACCACCAATCTCATTTTCAGTGAAAATCCTGAGACTGGCCAACAATCGCAATCCCTGAAGTAAAATAACAGAGTTTTATTTACTAAGGTCTTCAGTCTATTCATTGGGTTTTATTGGCATTGAAATAACATTTGGGCAAGATTATATTGCATATCTTTTTTTTTTTTTTAATATGGCTGTTTAAAAGCTCAGAATTAAAAAGCCTCTGTTAATACTCTGATATTGCCACCAGGACTGAAAAGGGATTAGTGCCAGTGTTCTAGGCTACTAAAGCACGCGCATACTACTGAATACGTACTCACTGGAATGCTCATTTCCAGAAAAAAAAAGGGGCGTGGAAATAGGATTCTTTCTAAGATTCTCCAAGCATCAGCCAAAGGACCAGATCTTTGTGCTGCCTTGGCATAGATAAACTCTCAGCCGGTGTAAAATTAGTGTACCTGGATCTTAAGTCAGCTTTTCCCTTAATATAGCTTGCAAATTGGCTGTGCTAATGCTCATCTGGGATATGATTCCTGGAACCACAGACAGCCTCATAAAATACAGCACTTTCTACATTGCTCTGCATTATCTCTTTGCAAGGGCCAATGAAGACACGGCTTGATGCTTGCAGAGACGCGCTGTATTGTATTGGGATGTAACATCTTACTGTGATGGTCAATAAATACGTACAATTAAAAAAAAAAAGAGAAATAAAATATTGTCAAGAATATCCTCAATAGTGGATCAAATCTTCCTGGAGAGGAGGGAGCAACAGGCCCAAAAATCACTGGGGATGAAAAAATGCAAGAAAACAGTTGTGGTATGCAAAATGAAGACATGATTCTCTTAGAGCAACTGCCTTGTCTCCATCATAGAATCATAGAATGTTTTGGGTTGGAAGGGACCCCTAGAGGTCATCTAGTCCAAGCCCCCTGCAGGGAGCAGGGACACCGCTAACTAGATCAGGTTGCTCAGAGCCCCGTCCAACCTGGCCTTGACTGCTTCCAGGGATGGGGCCTCCACTACCTCTCTGGGCAGATACTTCATGGAGATTCCATTACAAGGCATGAACACACAAAATCACGTTGAGTCAAACTCATTGTCCAGCACCAAGAAGGGTTTGGAGTCAGGGCCTGGATGGTGAGGAGCTCTGGGGGTAGTTCTCGCCATTCCCACAGGAATCCCATGTCATTTTGGCATTACCTCAGTATACCTCAGCATCAGCCCTAGACAACATTATCCCTCCATTCAGACAGCTTATAAACTTTCCAAGGATTGAGTCTTACCATGTGTTTGCAACATCTCTGTCTTGAATGGTTCCTGAGCTCACCTGGAACCTTGGGAGTACAAATACCTCTGGAAATAAAAAAAGAGAGCAGACGGAGGGACTCTCCTTACAGCAGTAACATACCCGTTGCTAAGCACAGATGGGCAATAGCAACACAGGTTAACAGCAGTGCGAGTTAACATCTCTCCAATGTAGTCCTGTATCTAATCCATGTAAGAGCATAATCTTCTTCTGGTGCTTGCTAAGGGAATTACACCACAGGCAGCAGCACCATTTCAGTGCCTAAAATATAGGTGCCATGTCAACATGCAAGGGTATCTAAACTGTCCCCAGAGGACCTCTGGGGACTCATGCCTCTGGAATAGCAACTGGAGGCCAGCAGGATATCACCTACTGTCCAAAATAATACTAGGTACTTCAGCTAAGGTGGCTGAATGCCTCTCATGTCTTCAGCTCAAGAAGTTTTACATCTGCCCATTCCTAGGATCATCTCTTGGACCAGTGCTGAAAAAATTAAAACCAGGTTTGGCAGCATGACTGTATTTTTCTCCTACAACCTAATTTTACCTATTGCTGAGGTTTTTTAGCAAAATAAACTAAAATGAAAATGCCTATTCTGAATAAGTTAAAGCCTATAATTGAATGACTTTCATTATGGAATGTCTTGTTTAAATTTCTGCTAATTTTACATGGGAAAAAAGTTAAAATCATACACCTTAGCATTATCAAAATGAAGTTCAAATTTTTAACATCTTAATTAACTTTTTTTAAAATATAACCTTGTTCTGAGGAAGAAAATATCATTTTCACCATTCTCTGATTTTTCAAAAATGTAAAATGAAAAGAGAGCTAAAGCATATATCTATCTTTCCCCAGCGGTGCTGGTGTCCCCGGTTCTGCGGCTGCTTTTACAGAAGGCACAGTTAGAGAGGCGGAAAAGATTTGAACACGGCAGGAGACTTCACAGAGATGTCTTGGTATTCAGGACCTGGAGAATCACGACTGTAAACGCTTGTAGTTTTTCAACTAAAATACCTGGTAAAAGAGCATAATACTGAGCGGAGAAGGAAATGCAGCTCTCTGAAAGAGTGGCTGGTAGCTGACCAAAGTTTTCATTTATACAGTGACTCTGAATTCATTTGATGGAGAATGTCATCTTCAGTAGCAACACAGAAATCCATGGATTAAAAAAGACACCAAACATAATCTTAAAGTAACAGCCACGCTTTAATTTCAGTTCCAAGATAAAAAGAAAAGCAAATAATGCAAGTTTCTGTCACCTCCATGTAAATGAGAAAGACCCAAGAGAGCTCAACAGAATTATTCCAGATTTTCACCGATATAAATCAAACCAGGATTTTAGTCATCTTGCTTGAATAGAATTAAAATGTAACTTCAAATTACTTCAGTTGCCTAGACATATTTATCAGTTCTGAGTGTCGTCGCATCTGCAAGGCTCAGTAACAAAAAGTTTATACCAAGACCAGAACTTCACTGTGCTAAGCACTGCTCCTACCAGAAAAAAGGCCAGATCCTGTCCTATTTGCAATCTGAATAAATGAGGCAGATAAAAATCAGGGATAAGGAAATTCTATTGTCCCCTTTTTTAAAGATCACAGAATGAGGCACATAGCAATTAAGTGTTGCAGCCAAGGTCACATTGTGATTTGCAATCCATAGCACATCTAGGTTTCGAACCCATGCTTCAAACTTCACAGCCAAAGCAATAATTTTTTTTACTATTATTTTTTTACAAAGCAAAGCATTTGTGTTGGATTTGTCTTTATGGTTGGCATATGATGTGGCAAATGTAATTTTAAAAATTATATAGCTTAACGATTCTCTGTTTACCTAATTTATCCCGGTTTTTTTCATTTAGAGTGATGAGGATTTTTTTTTTTTTTTTCTTCTGGGGGACGGGCTTTTTGCTTAGGTATCAAATTGCAATCTTACAAGTCCAAATAAAATAAAATAAAATAAAATTGCTGTCTAAATACCATTACCTGAAATTTTGAAACATTAAGACTTCAAAAGGGTTAATTAATTACATTAGCTGTGTCATTATCCTGGCAACATTCTGCCGGAGGGTGTATAGATCTATTCAGCTGCTGAGTTTGAAAGAGCTGTGTCCTTCTCTCACAGAAGAAAATTCATCAGACATTAAAAACATAGTCATTAGCAGAACATATTGTTTTCTCTCCACCAGATTGGAGAACATCAGATGGAATAATCAAAACAAATATTAAATAAATACTTTTTTTTTTAAAAAAAAAGATATGGAACCCTGAATTCATCACAAGTCAGAATAGATTTTTTTCCATGATAAATTAAAACTGCTTAATATTTACTGAATGGGGAGAACCAAACTCTCCACAGTCGCATATCCTTGTAGTCAAAAGTGGGTGTAACATGCTCCTGTGTTAGAATGATATAATGATGTTATCACTTTTTACAGGTGTAAATAACTGTGTAAGATACATCTAGGATAAATACAGAAAAACTGGTAAAATAAAAAAAGGAGAAAAAAAGATGCTTAAAGGTATGAAATGGGCTCCATGTAAGAGAGATAAACTAAAATAAAACTCTTCAGACAGGAAAGACTAATTGTTTTGGGACATGACAGAAGTCTATGAAATCATGACAGTCATGGAGGAGGTGAAGAAAGAACAGTTATTTGCTAGGTCTTGTAATACAAAATCTAGGAGGTATCCAATAAAGTTAACCAAAGGTGGGCTCAAAATGATTAAAGGAAAGTACTTTTTCACGCAGCTCATAATTAAACTATGAAACTCATTGCCACGGGATGTTGTGAATGTCATGAGTTTTCACAGGTTCAGAAAGCAATTAGATATAAACATGGAAGGAAAAGTGTTCATAGACTACAATACGCAAAGAAATAACCCCCAGGTCAGGAAATTGCATAACCACACATTGCAGGAAGCTGGAAAGATAAAATGTGGGAACATCAATTTATATTTCCCTTTTTATGCTCCTTCCCAACAGGCAGTCATTACCGGCCATTGCTGGAGACCGGAATACTGTCCATGTAGTCTGTGGTCTTACTGAATACATCTTCTTCTACAAACCAGTTGAGAATTAGTCCAAAAATTTTAGCCCTAGAGTAAGAGAAATATTTTTTTATATTATGAACATATCCTATCTTTTCATGTGGTGCTGTAGATCCAGTAAAAACCCCTGTGGGTTCATCCTTTCTGCACTGCTGCGCTGTTGTAGGGCACAGGATGATGAACACATCAGATGCTTGTGATAATTTGGGAAGATCTTTCCTCTCAGGAGAACTTGGAACTACAGTCACCAGAAATGGTCCTGTTGGAAACTCTTTCCATCATCTAGAAGAGCCAGAGTGAGGGTTCCATATCCACTGTGTTATACACCCATTACTGTGCAGTTCTATTAAATGCTTCTTAAACAACAACAACAACAACAAAAAGATTTTCACTTATGAGATTTCAGGCACGTAGAAGAAATTCTTGGTTTAAAAAAAAATAAAAATTATGCCTGTTTTGATTTGAACTGTACAAAAACTTCTTGCAGTTATAAGCAGCTGTACCCCCATCTCATTGTTGGTTAGCAATGGGTTTCCATGCAGAAGGACTCACAGCCTATGGGAGTACTCCTGATTTCACAATCTGATGTCAATTATTTTTTCCCTGGGCACTCTCAGGTGCCCAGAGTGAAGTAACATTAACACTAATAGTTAAAAACGCTTTCCAACTGGATAGACACAATGGTAAAGATTGAACGTTCGTGAGCATCTTTCATTCTGGCTTAGATGTAGAAATACAAGACCCAGTAGGCAAATAAAAATTTTCAAAAATATATAAATCAATCAAATCTGAGTAACATTTATGGTATTGGCAAAGGCACTGTATTGACACCTGGGCCATTCCCTGCCAAAGTTCACAGCCCTGTAAACTGCCTCAAAAAGTGATCACAATTTTTATAAGAGAACTAAAACAGATGCATTTTCCAAAATATTATGCACAGAGTCAACTTTAAATGCGGAAATGGTTCCCTTGCAATTGGCAGAAATTATGCTATAAAAGCTGAACATATGTGCAAATTTTTTTTATTGTTTTTCATTTTTGCTGTTGTTATTTAGAGACCTGAACAGAAATTTCTAATATTCCAGTGATGTAAACTGTATGGCTATAAATAAGAAATCTAGATATCACAAGAAACTGATTTTATTCATTATAGGAAGAAAAATTTGAGGATAAAGAAATGAAACCCAGAAACAACTCTGCCTTCCAAAGCTATTAAGAAGGAAAAGTCAACAATTGGTCTCATAAACAGTTAATTTTGGAGTGGTAGTTGCTAAATAGTATTTGGAAGGACCCACCGCCAGCCATATAGGAAATAGTGTATAACAAATAAGCAGAAAAGTTTATGAAGCAGAACTATAAACATGCAGTAGTAAATACACTAAGAATATATACATCTCTGTTCTCATACAGCCAGTCTCCACATGATCCCCCAAAATTTGAAAAATCTGTGCTTACTGATAATGTACTTTTACATATAGAGCTAAGGGGCAAATGGGAATCCTGGCAACGGGCTTTGACCTGGGATAGGAGTATTTTATATATGTTTATATATGTACACACATATATAAAATATCTACCCAGATGGTTTGGACAAAGCACACAGCTTCCCTAAAGTCTCCGTTAGCTCTGTGTAATGCCTACACCACTCAGGACCTCTCAATGAACATCACTGTATAAAAGGCCATGTTTTTACGCCTGTACTGGGCTTTTCATTTTGAAAAAGCCTTCTGGTCTCTTGTTAGGAAATGGGGAGGCTAACGGTGTTCACTAGCACTGACAAACGCATTGCAGTGCTTCTGGAATCTTACTAGATTCTAGAAGAGAGAGAGAAAATATCCATACTTTCTATTTTTGTTGTCTCCTGATTCATCCTAAAAGCCTCTTCTTGTTCGAAACCTTTTTTTTTTTTTTTCATTTATCACTGAATATCAAAATGAAATCTCTGTATCCACCTTAAAAAGTCAGTGAGGGAATTTTCTGGTTCAGCCCACCACTTCATACTTGAATTATGCAGCCTGGGTTGATTTACAAAGGTCTTTTGGTCACTGACAAGCACTCCAGACTCAGTTCAGGTGCCTCATGGAGACACCAAGTGTAACTTGAGATGCCAAAGGTATCCCGAACATCTGCAGGGGCCAGCTAGATCTACCTCGGGACTTTTGGGAGGCCTCACCGCCTCTGGAGCAGCGGTTGGGAGTTGCTGCGTATCAAATGGCATTGTAAGCTGAACTGAGTGCTTTGAGAGATTTATAGACAAATGCCTAATTCTCCTTGATAGTCAGAAGGGCATCAGGAGCCCAGCTGGTCTCCTTTATTTATTTATTCCAGCTGGCCTCCTTTATTTATTAATTTATTAATTTATTTATTTATTTATTTATTTATTTGTTATTCCTTCTGTGGGTTTAACACAGTTGCCAACACATAGCTGTTTGGTGCATTCAAGTCACCCAAGGGTGCCTGGGTCCTGCTGCCACTCAGGAATGGCACAGATCACTCTATGTCAGGTGTGGTATCTGTCAGCCCCTTGCAGCTGGCTTGGTTCCCAATGCTTTGATACCCACATTGAGACAGCTAAGCTGATCCCTACACCCGTCCTCCAGCTTAGGCACAATACTTGGGCTGGAGATGTGACCTACTGAGTCTACCGGTATTTAAGACCAAGTGTAATTTTTAAAAAAATGGGATTTGCTCCATTAGACTTCCATTGAAATTCCTCTTTGTTGCTTCTACCAGCTGTTGCAAGCTTGTAGCAAAACTTTTGAAGATGGGTACCTAAAGACAGTCACAAGGGTCACATAAAGTCTAGAGGTGATCCCATTGCCAAGGGATCTAGTTCCATATCTGGGTGACCCCCAACCCTAAAGTGGAACTTATGCAGCATACAGGTGCTCCCTCCAGCAAAGGAAGGAATAAACCATCATCCGCCAAAGCCTCAGTGACTGTTTTGACCACTAAGGTATAACACATGAAATAACACTACCTCTTCTTTTTAAAAAAGTTTCTAGGTGGTTATTTTCAACACCATTTGGCTACCAAACGTCTACCTTCTCAAAATAAAAGGGCAGTATGTTCTATCCCACAGTAGGGACTGGACTGTCCCATTAGTATTATGGATGCCATCATAGATGGATTCGGGTATGCCTCCTACATGAAAGCTCATGCTGGAGCTTTCTACCCAAATCCAAAGGGCAGGATTAACTTTATAGATTGAAAATCGCCTCTATACAAAGAGCTAAGACATCACATGTAACTAATTTCATCCTCATATTTTTAAGGATATTCAACTAATTGTCTAGCTTTTGTACCAGATTTCCACACAGGATAAATTGCACTTAGTTTGTGGGCTTGATGGCTGAAAGGTGTGACAACAGGAATTTATTATTGCCTATAGTAAATAATGTGGGAATTTAACCGCTACATGTGGAAAATAAATAACTTGCTCCACTTCGTAGTACTTTGAGGGGAAAGGAGAGATACTCATGGCTATGGATCTATTTTATTTCCTCTCTCACTGCTTCTGCAGTGATAATATATTGGGAAAAAATGAAATATTAAGTAGAAATATTATAGAATGGCTTTCTGTTTCGCCAGGGGATGACAGATGAGGTGGAGAAGATACCTGTTGAATTTACAGAGCCGATACATCAGCCTCCTGTTTGACCCACAGCTGTCATCTTCCTACAAATTAATATTTACCACTTTTAAATGCCTTCATCTTGGGAGGAATGAGAGAGGAGAAGAGGTAAGGCAGGGAAAAACCTAAAAGAAGGGTTTTGTAAAGAATTGCAGAGAACATAGTACATCATAAGCTAATTACAGCTCGGCCTGTTCGAGTGTTACTCTGCAATGGTGAATTATAGGCGTGAGGCTGCAGCACTTCACTTTCTTACTCACAACTAAATCAGAATCCTTTTAAGTTTTAATTAATCTGCTTAGCTTTAGTTGCGAGGGAGCAGGGGAGTGGGGAAGGAAGGCAGATTAACCCTTCAACTGACAAGTACTTTCACAGTGTCTCCTCTTGGGCTATTTTTTTCTTAAGCACCTGAGGGAGACAGCATTATCAGTCTGACGTGGGGGCCTATTAGGCTGTGATTTTTTTTTTTTTTTTAATTTGTCAGTGTCTGGCTAGTCCTTTCTATTCCATTATCAAAAACCAATTAATTTTCTGTAAAAGCATCAAATTAATTACAAAATACTATGGAAATATAAAGAATGGAGGAATTTCCCTCTTCTCTCCTCCTACCCTTGCCTCATTATGGGAAACATGTTGGGCCCCTTGGCAGCAAAGCCCTATTAAAGAACTACAGACTGTCTAGCTCCTCATTTAAAATTCTGTTGGTGGTGTCAAGAGGCCTATGTGATGGGGGTAAGTCCGTTTCCACCCACAGAGATCATTTTCCATTTCCCTATCACAGAAAAATACAGTCATAAAATCATTAGAAGTTAGGCTGAAAGAGACCTCAGGAGGAAACCCAGTCCATGCCCTCTACTATTCACCAAAGCTTGCAGGTATGGACACACTACAGACTTTCCAGGTGATCCACTCTGTTTTGCAATGATCCATTTCATTAGAAAGATGGCCCTACTGCACTTTATGTTCATAATTGTTTCACCCATACTCACTGAATATGAGGAACACTTTTCTTTTTCTTCTTTCTATGACTTCTAGGTATTTGAAAACTGTTATTACAGCTTCATCAGTCTTTTCTCCAGTTTATTTTGTCCCTCTTCTTTCTCTCTTTTCTTTATAAGTAGCATTCACTGCGGCTCTTCTACTCCGTGTGGTTAAAGTGACAAAGGTAAGAATAGAAATAATCTACAGCTTGACTACCCCTAAATATAGACCTATGATTCAGACTTAATCATTGGTGTTCAGTGTTATTTGGGATGTCCTAGGATATTCTACCTGTATTTCAGCTTCCAGATATCCTTAGGTCCTGTGTCACGTCTGTTATATCTGGGCAAACACCACATCTAAGGTGGCAGTTGATGCCTATGTTTAGACAAGAGAATTGGGCCCCAGGTGTTATGTCTGTAGGTGTCTACAAGAGAGCAAGCTTTCACAATACTCAGTGGAAACTAACCAATGCAATTCATTGAGTCTAGAAATAGAGATTCATGTGACCAAATGGAATTGTTTGCTTAAGAGGAAGCAGAACCATTTTCTGGTCTCCTTTGACTTAGATATGAATGAGATCTCCACTGACTATAATGGAAGCTTAGATAGCTGGTACTTATGTGGAGGCCTACAGACCTCTATGGATCTGTGTCTAGGGCTGACTCCCAACCTACTCCATGTGACTCCTTCTACATACATAGTAGGGTTGCAAACACTGAGATGGGGGGAAAAGAACACCATTTTTGAGAGATTTTCACAAAATGGAGATTTCAGAAACTGTAATTCTGAGAATTTCAGAATCTTTTATATTTACAGTTTCTACAGTAAATACTTGGCAAAGACTGACATTAAATGCCTCTGAGTTTTCACTGAGGATCTTTATTAATGGTGGATGTATGTAGTTCTCTCCAAAGGATTTGTTAAATATGAATATGTTTCCATTAAACCCTCTCATTTCTGTATCTGCTGCAGCAGTGAACTCAGGTAGTGTCAGAATAGAAGCAACTAAGTTTTCTAATTTTGATCCATCTCATATAACTTTGGTTGTCTGCTAGACTAATGTACACACCTGGGTTTAGAACCAGATGTGCTTTGCTGGATCCAATCACCTGGGACAGTAAGCATTCAGAAATAGTGCAACCCTTGTGTGCATGTTTTTATGTGCTTAGGTGGACACTGGAACGGAGATGTCTTGGAGGGGTGATATAGATGTTCACACAAAAGAGCAGATTTGGCATTTTGTTTATTCCTATATGTTATATTTGTGATCTCCATAGCTAGTACAAAAGGTTCATCGTATTTTGCTTAAACCCACAGTTATATTGACCGAATTATGATGGCCTCCTTCCTAAACTCCTTTGGGTTTGTGTCTCTTATGTAATAAACGTACAAAGTGTTGAATGCAGAATGCTCATTGCCAAACACAAAACAGTGCTCTGACCCTAAAATCCACTATCTTAAGGCATCGCAACTTTCCAGTAATGCAGCAGCCCTATCTCATTTTATTTTTGCTCTGAATTCTCCTCGTAGACCACAACTTAAGCAACAGGAGTACGTGAAGCCCTAAAGCAAAAACAGCTCCATTTGGCAGCTGATACATTCTCCTTACAGCTATGAGAGCACAAGTAGCTCAAACACTCAGAAGACTGCAGGAAAAACTGAATGTTGCCTCTGTAAAGATTAGGGTTTTTCAGGCAACACCCGAAGGGTGAAGATGGGCTGAAAAGCCCTGGAGATCTGAGTTTTCTCATCCTGCTTCTACCCAAAGGGTGGTGACCACGAAAAAGGTCACTCTCATGAGCAGCAGTTCTTTTATCCAGTGTATCTCCCCCCCAACAGTAGTAGTAATAGCCAATCAAGATTTGCAGGCAAGGCAAAGCAGGGACTCTTGGCCTTTTCCTGGCCATTGCCAGGCTGCTGTTATTCCTGTTGATCAAGAAATAATTACGGGACAATGGAATGATATTATTGTCACTGGTCCTAGTCTTGTCCATATCCTGCTCACTTGACTACTGCTCCTACAGATTCTTATGTTCTAGCAGGGCTCAGGAAATCCTCTCTGGCATTCAGGGTACCTGATAAATGTGGGGAAAACTGTACTCATTTTGACGGAACAGAGAAAAAATAACGTTGGAAGTAGGAAAGCAAACAGAAGGAGGAGAAAGTTGCAACATGCCTGTTGTGTGGTCAGTTTGGGAGAGGAATTCTGTGCAGAAGAGTTTTACATCTGTTGTGTCTCTCTTCTGGTGAAGCTTCATTTAAGCTGCACCTTTTTGTGCAGAGGCCCCGTGCAAATCAGAGCACCTTTAACTGTCAAGCTTGTTTGATGGCAAAAGATTTGTCTCACCTGTATTTAGAGACAATAATATATATAATAATGTGTGAATTAGACATATTCTCTCATTTATAGTCAGTAGGCAGAAACAGACACTTCTAGATCTCAGATCATCTGAAGTATTTTAGGTGTTAATCAGAAGAAAGGTGAATTAAATCTTTGAAGCATCTTTTCATCGCAACTGATCCTAAGAGGATCCCAGGGAGACTAGCTCAGATGTGTATGTCAGTCTAGTGGACAGCCAAAGATATATGAGATGGATCCATATTTAAAAATACAATTATCTTTATTCCAGCAGTACCTGAGTTCACCTCTGCAACAGGTACAGAAACGACTGGGTAATAATCTACTTTTATTCCCATTCAAAAAATGTTTCAGAAGCTATCAGTCAGTGAGAAATAAAAAACTGGATTTGGAAATATTGATAAATATAAATTCTACTCACTTATGACCTAGGGAAATCTTGAAAATAAGACCCAGTCTTTAGTTTCTGCAGCTCCACTTGTTCCATTGAGCTGGGCAGATTTATACTAGCTAAAGATTAGGATCAAAATATAAGCCTAACGTCTTTAAATGCTTTAATTATTTATCCAAGGCTGTTTTGACTTGCCCTCTGCAGTTGGCTGTGAGTCAGAGGAAGCTTTAAGTAGTATATTAGCAATTATTAGCCAGCTTAAGCTTTCACTGCATATTAGAAATCAAATCAGACTTTTTTATTCTTTTAATTATTATTTTTTAGAGAATGGAACAAAATGTCTAATTTATCTCTGTAAAATAAAAGGCTAAAAGAGTGCTTTGGGTAAAAATGTCCCATTTATATGCCTGCCAGAATTTGGGGAGGAAAAAAAAAGAAACAGAAGCATGGAGAAACATTTCCCAACTTCAAAGGACTGCATAAACATTGGCTGATGGTTGCTTCATTGCCCGTTGCTCATATTTGATGATGGAAAGTCATAGTCTCTAGGGGGCAGAGCATCAAAGACAGCTTTATCAAGACAACCTAACTTTTACCTTCCATTTTCCTGTCTCCTGAGCTGCTGGGAAAAATGTCATAGTGTAACAGTCTTCTCAATCTATGGTCTACAAAGATTAATGTACTTAAACAATGCTATACATTTAAATCTCAAGGTGCAAAAAAAAAGCATTCTGCTACAGATGTGGAAAAATTATTTTTGATCTCACCCTCCTTTGGTCCAGATGTGAATGGTTGGTGGTATCTGGTTGGTGGATTCAAAAGGATCCAAAGTCAATGTCAACTCATTCCTTTGTCTGCTATTAGTTACAGAAACCTTGTCCACACTAGCTAAGGAGGCTTGAGTGGCCTTTTGAGCTTTTGTTAAATGCTTGACTCTGAAATGTAATGGAAAAGATCAGCATCTTCGGACACAAAGGTTCAGACACAAAAGGGACTTTAGATGAACCTATTTTGTGGGATGTTCTGCAGTGAGATAGGGAACAGGTGTATGTCAGGCTTAGAAAGAAAGAAAAAGGCTCTACCCATGGAAAATTTGGGGTTATCTTCATGCTAGTGCTGAGATAGCATTTCAGGGATTAGGAAGGAGGTTGTGAGAGGTGGTGAATAGTTTCATAAATTACTAGTATTCAAGTACTGTCTTGGAGTCACCACGCTGAACTGCAAGCATCTCAGGTACTTAAGGTCACACTGGCTCTCCTTACCTCTGCTGAGAAACCCCTCTGTACTCTCTTGACCTTCAGAACAGGGTGGCTGGATGCTAACATCTTATCTACAGCTGCCCCTAGCACACACTGTCCTGTTGAACTTTGCCTGTGTGTTACCTGGCAAAGCGTAATCTGGTTAGCTATTTGAGAGACTGGACTAGCAGCTCCACAATATGGACATTCATAAGACAATACCAAACTCTCCACCCTGGGCCCGCTTAATTTACTAATATGTCTCTAACCACAAGGAAAGAGCAAATTCAGAGCATCTAAGTTAATTTCTTGCTTTCAGTTACCTGCTAAAACATTTTTATTCAGGAAATGTTCATACAAGGATTCTAAAAGATTGACTTGGATCACTGAGATTAATTTCTTTAGATATGAGTACACAGGTAGCTGAGGTCATGAGCATATAGATCAGCTTGATCTGTATATTCCACAAGGCATATTTGAAAGACAAAAGAGGTTTTTTTAATTCAACCAACAGATGCACAGCCAAGAAAAACAGCGTATTTGGTATTTTAGAAAGTAAATACAAAGAATGATGTATCAAGTAGCACTGATAAGATAGAACAGGATGACTGACAACAGTAAGCCAAAAGCAGGAGCATTTTCATCTTGATGTGACCCATCAGGGTATAATAACATTGCAGAAACAAATGGTGGTAGCTTGAGGTTCCCGATTGCTGAATCCAGACTGGATTCAGCAAAGGCTAGGAAACTGCACAGAAGGGTATGCTTTGATGAGATCCTCAGTGTTCTTGTAGCTGAGATCTTTGCAGGAAAAAATGGCATATATAGTGCCAGTTCCTCTCATTTTCCTTCTTTTTACTTCTCCATGCCCCTCATCCCTGAGCTACTGCTGTTGATGCTTTCTGGGGGTAGATGGTCTGCTGTAGCGTATACAACATTGGAAGGGAAATAATAAATCTGCATGAACAGAGCCTGTACTAGTAATTCCCTGAGCTCCACGTTTGAGGATCATGGTACAGTCATTCCAGCCAGGATCACAGAGGTTGAGAAGTGCCATCCTCTGAGGCTCTAGACTGTGTCCCATCTGTAATATGCTCACCCCGCTCCAGTGAGGTATGTCTTACAGGTTGGGAACCACTGAAACAAAAGACCAGAGGATTTTCAGCTTTAGATCCTTTTCAGTTATAGTCTTTACTCAACCTCATTTTAACGTCAGTGCAAACCTTGCAGAACAACCTCCAAATATGGAGTTAGACTAGATGATTGTTGTAGGCCCATTCCAACTGAACTATTCTATTCTATTCTAATATAGAAAATGAACAAAGCTTTTAGCCATTGGCTCTTCATTTTCATGCATGAGTGTGGCCTATAACACAGTCTATTTCACAGTTTCTTTTGTCTTCAATTTACTGCAACATATCAAGGGCTTTCTGGTACCCTTACATGGGAAATAGTTCACGGTGGCCTTAAGCTGAAATCAGTAGGACAATTCAACTAACACAAATGTCAGATTTACACCCTTGTTTCTGATTCAGTCATGAAAGATGAATTTAAGCTTGCACTGAGAAGAACAAGGAAGCAGCCTTTCTTGGCACCAGTAATTACAGTCTGGGATGGCCCCAAAAATCCTTTCTTTATTTTGAACCAGTCTGACAAACAGTGCAAGTAACAGAACTGGAAAAGACAAGAGGGCTTGGCCAAAGCTTGTAAAATGGCAAAATCATTGAAACTGTGGGTTGTTACAAAACATGCAAGGAAGAAATACTCCCCCAAGCAGGACATGTCAGCTGCATGGGCTTGGCTTAGAAAAACAGTTACTTAAAGACTATGACTTATGAACCTCTGAGATGGAGGCAGAAGAAGTGCCATAGGGGTGTAGTGCAGATGAGGAATGAATTAAGCACAGATGAGGAGGAGAAAACTGGACGACTCAAGGAAAGTTTCTGAGGTGGAAGATGACATGCCCTAGGAAGACATGGAAAGTTGGGATGAAAAGAAATTCTCCCTACAGGCACAGACCTTGTCTATTATATTTTACGGTATTTCAGGAATTAGGTTAGAGGACAATTACTTAGGAGTTTGCAAAAATCATTCTTTTCAATAAGAAAAGACTATGCATACACCTATAACTATATTTATACCTAGCTAGCATACTGATGTTTATACCACCATGTACCTATACAGGTGTATATATGGAAATAAACTACTGCATTGTGGTTTTGTGTTGTACTGTAAATCTTCTTCAAAGGGATTGAAATGTTTATGAAAAAAGAGAAGCTTATTAGGACATGAAGAGTCCGCTGATGTTAGTTTGAAATTGTGGTTTGGGACACAGGTATTATAGTCAGGGACTTTCTTCTTAAGTCATTCATACTGCAGGCTGGAAATTTGTTATATATATACATTAAAGAGACAATTTTGTTAGCATCAAAAATTAAGACACTTTTTAAAACTGTCAATATAATTGACTGTTTTTTCCTGATCTCTCAGAATGGAATATTTCCAACTCCTTATTTGAGATTGCTTTTGAGAAAGAAAACAATGTTGTGGGGAAGAATATTAGGTTTGAGAAAGACAAAATAAAGGAATTTTTCTGTGATAGCTCTTTTTGATGCCCTCATAACATTATTTTTTACAGTTTCACTTAATAGAAAAAACATTTCAGAAGAACCAAAAAGAACTAACTGTGTAAAGCAAAATATCCAGTTCTTGCCCAGGGCTGCTTATGACGTCAGTACCCTAATAAATCATGATAAAAACAATGTTTCATATTCATAGACCAGATATAGTCTGAATTTATGAAAATAAGTAAAATAGAAGGGTACAAATTATACTTGTCATCGGTTTGCATATATGGGTACCCAGGAGGAATATAGAGACACTGTCAGAGCATGCAGGGATCAGGGTTAGGAATCTATGTGGAAGTTAATTCTGGCAAAGGACATGAAGGTCAGTAAGAGGGGATTCTACAGGTGCATCAGCAGCAACAGGAACCAGGAAAAATGTGGGCCTGCTGCTGAATGGGGTAGGGGACCTGGTGACAGATGACAGAGAAAAAGCAGGGGAAACACACAGTGCCTTTGCCTTGTCTTCACTGGTAAGATTTGCCTTCAGCGGTCACAGGTCTCACAGACCAAAAGCAAAATCTGGAGCAAGGTAGGCTCACCATCAGTGGAGGAGGACCAGGTTAGGGAACATTTGAACAAACTGGACATACTTGAGTCCACGAGATCTAACGAGATGTACCATCAGTACAGAGAGAGCTGGCTGATGTCACTGTGAGGTCACTCTTGACCGTCTTTGAAAGGTCACGGTCATTGAGGGAGATCCTTGAAGACTGGAAATGAGCAAATGTCACTCTCAGAAAGGGTGACAATAAAGATCCAGGGAAGTACAGGTTGGTCAGCCTGTCTTGGATCCCTGCAGAGATGACAGAGAAAATCATCCTGGAAACCACTTCCAAACATATGAAGGCCAAGGTGACTGGGTACAGTCAGCATGGATTTATGAAGGGGAAAACATTCCTCCTCAACATGGTAGCCTTCTGCAATGAACTGACTAGCCCAGCGGACCAGGAGGGAGCAGTGGATATCGTTTATCTTAACTTTGAAGAAGCTTTCAATGCTGTCTGCTGTAACATCAGCATAGACAAGTAGATCAAGTATAGGCTAGATAGGCGAACAATGAGATGGACTGAAAGCTAGCTGATCTCCCAGCCTCAGAGGGTTGTGATTCGGGGCAAAGAGTCCAGATGGAGGCCCATCACTAGCAGTGTACCCCAGGGGTCACTACTGTTAAACATCTTTAATGACCAAGATGATGAGACAGAGCGCAAGTCTGCAAACAATACAAAATTGAAAAGTGAGCTTGATGTGCAAGATAGTTGTGTTGCCATTCAGAGGGACTTTGACAAGCTGGAGAATGGGACAACAGGAATCTTATGGAGTTCAGCAAAGGGAAATACCAAATCCCGCATTTGGAAGGAATAAACCCATAAACTGGAGGACTAGGGAATGACTGGAAAGCAGCTTGGCAGGAAAAGACATGGTGATCCTGGTGGACAAGTTGAACATGACCCAGAAATGTGCCCTTGCAGCAAAGATGGCCAGTGGGATCCCAGACTGTATTAGTCAAAGCACTGCCAGCATGTCAGGGGAGTTGATCCTTCCCCCAGCGGTGGTGAGACAAATCTGGAGCACTGTGTCCAGTGCTGGGCAACCCAGTGAAAAAGAGAGATGGACATGCTGGAGAGAGTCCAGTGAAGGGCTAGCAGGGCGACTAAGGGCTTGGAGCCTGGGTAACTGAACACTGGAACAGGTTGACCAGAGAGCTGGTGGAGTCTCCATCCTTGGAGATACACAAAACACAACTGGACACAGTCCTGGACAATGTGCTCTAGCTGAGCCAGATTTCAACAGGATGTTGGAACAGATGATCTCCTGAGGCTCTGTGATTCTGTCAGACAGATAGACATATTCTTTAATATAACTTAAATTATACCCTTTTTAACAGAAATCTAGTCAGAAATGTAAATAGAAATGTATTGCTTTTCCATGTATTATGAGCCATAAAGAAACTGTTAAAATAATTTATAGGTACTATCCACAATGAATAGGACAGATTAACAATTAACCCTCCCAGGAATAAAAACCATCAACATGGGTATCATAAGGACAACTGAAAAATGGCTGATGCTACATGTGTCGATACTGGTTTTAACTCAAGTGGAGCGGTCACTTTCTTAACAACCACTATGCAACTCATCTCCACTGTCCTCTCAGGGCTGTCTCAGTGTGCTAAAATATTTTTATTCTTCCATTTCTGTTTCCCTGTCAGCTTCTATTGCTATACTCCATTTTATTAGTTTGTATCTATGTCCATGATGAAACAGCATGGAATTTTATTGGCATAAGCTTGGGCTGACCACAACACGCGTGTGTAAGTTATGCAAAGTTCACTCCTTTCTATCATTCTACATGTCAATGTTCTGTGTATGTTGTAAGAGAGAAATATAAACCAGAATAACCACAATACATTTCCCCTGGAGAAGTAGGCAGATAAAAGTAAAAAATACTTCTATTAATTATTTGGGGAAATTATTAGGTATTCTTTATACCTTGCCTAAATTCTATTACCCTTTTTTTGTATTGAGCATGCTCTATCCTCATAAGTAACCCCTTGTGAATCCATGAAAGAGGTCTTTTGTGGAGAACTCTATTTGCTCATGGATATTCATAGTCTACTTAGTCATCAAAATTAAATGTTCTTTTGTGGACGTACCTATGGCTTTCCACTGATAGTGAAAGAAGCCCAGGCATGCAATCTGAGCGTAGAGAATAACACCTGCTTTAAGCAATGGACATTGTCAACATTCCCTGGGCAGTTTAAGATGATAGCATCTGGCCCTAGGGTGTTGTAGCAAACCATAAGGATTTTTTTTTAAATTCATTTCCTCATATCAAATAGAAAGAATGTGGGGTAAAGGAAGAGGTGTGACTTGTAGATCATTACATTATCCCCTTTCATTGGCTGAAAAGACATGTAGGCCATAAACAAAGAGAATTGCTTTGCCCACCTCCCAAATCCAATGGATTAGGAAAAATTCAAAATGGAGATTGTCCTGGACCAATTGAGGATCGTTAGAATGCACAAATGGATTCAGGTGAGCTCTCCAAAAATATTTCATAACTAATGATTATGGACCAAAGAATGTTTTTGGTCTCTAATAACTGGCACTGGTGAAGGCTCAAGATACCATCATTAACCTAAGACCCTGACTAGCAAACAAACATAATATTGGTTTCAGTAGATGACAAATATGCTAGGAAAGGAGGACGAATAAGGGAAAAAAGGGAGGGATTCTTCATGATTTCCTTAAATAAAGGTTGAAAACTTCTATAGAACTAGCCTTGTGGATTCATAAGGGAAAAATCTGCCTTTTCCTTTGAAGCAAAGTACTATTTAGATTATCTCCAGACAATGAATACATGATACATTTTTAGTACAGACTACTGGGTAAACTTGACCCTAAGAGCCTAGCTTAGACAGAATTTAAATAATCATTGGAAGTAAGCATAGGTTACATGGTCTAATTCAGAAAGACCATGAAATCCAATATCTGTACCAGAATCCTGAATTTCCAGGCAGGATATGTTAAATATCAGCAAAAATAACTTTTCCAAGGGCAAGTTATCCTGAAGACTTTCCTTTGTAGTTTTTTATTTATTATATCTAGCAGTGAAATCTGCAATAGTATGGGACATACAGGCAGGAGAATTTCTTCTGTATTCTTGGTTCCAAGCCAACTCAATGTGTGTTCTTGAATAATGCTGCTACTTCTGTTTTGTTTGGGTAGTGGCGTGGACATCCCAGTTCTTTTACAAAGTCCGAAGAAATCATTGGGTGAAAACCATTACAAACATACACAGCACTTTTCTTCTTTCATTATTATTGTACCAATAATCTTTGCTGCCATTCATACTAAATTTTCTACTTATAGCACCTGAAGTACAAAGAATTTTATTGCAATACCACATATTTTTTCAGTACCGGTGCTTTGACACCATTCCCACAGGGGGAACTTTTTAACATCACCAGGACCAACAGGACAATTGTTTACTGTAAAAAGAAATAAATCACTCCCTATGGTGCCTAAGCAAATGTTTAAAACCTTAAATTTGTCACCTGTTTTTGAAAAATCTCAGTTGAAAATTTTGCAAAAACTGCAACATCTTTCTTATTTATGGATCATTAAGTCATTGCAAGCCGCCTGTGGGTCACTTGTTTACAGAGTATTGAGACAAGGTGCTACTCACTAGAACTGGTAAATATTACGAAGTATCTACAAACACGCATTTTGAATACAAATCAGAAAATTTCCATTACATATGCAATCCCCTTTTTTCATTTCCCATTATATACTCAGCAATATTATTGAAGAAACAGAGTTTTATAAAAGCTCATACAAATGCTCATTTCCACAGTCTACGATCCGACACCAGGAAATACTGATAAGGTTATCTGCTTCTTTTATTGGACTTATTAATTTTGCTGAATATATTCAAAGACATGCTGTATCCTTCAGAGTAGACAATGCAAAACCCAACGTTAGAGGAGGAAGGAAAACCTGCTTATTTTGCAGTGCTGTGATAGGTCAGCTTTTGAACTTCAGAACTGCTGGTCTTCACAATTTCTGACTAGCAATTATTCAGTGACTCTAAAAAATAGCTTCATGTACACTGAAACAGCTCAAGTATCATAGTTTCTTGCACACGTCCTACTAAGCATTTCAACTCAATAAAGGAAAAAGAATTTTTTTAACATAGGTCATTAGGACAATAAAAACTAACCCATATAATTTTACTGCCAGGGAAGTTCAAACCTGAACCAGGTTGGGTTTTTCCCACTTGTTTGAAAAGTTAATAGAAGAGTTTGTTCTGTAGTAATGTATGATGTACTATCCTATGAAGTTCTAAATATATACAATGTTGCAAGCATCTTTATGTAATTTGTATGTACATACATAAATATAATTGTATGTAATAATTTTTCTACATTTAAAAAATATTTTGTTGGAACAATTTTGAGAAAAACAGATACTCTCCAGGACTTTCTGTGCAGAAATAAATGCACCCAAGCAACCTACGGATCCAATGCTTTTAGGCCATTAGTTATAGAAACAGCTGAAATATCCAGCACATATCATTGTCCTGTTGTACATGGCCATGTCCAAGACATCTGCCCAAGACCTGTAGAATTCATTTGCATGTGGTCATTGGATATGGGTAGGAGTCCCAGCTCCAATGTATTGCAGGCTCTGACTGAGCTGCTGGGACATCCATTGCATTCATTGTTGAGGACCATTGAACAAAATTCACCAGATCTTCACATTCTAGTGAAAGAAAACTGCAGGGGAAAAAACTGCAGAAAAAAAAAGGAATATCTGTTGAGAGAAGCACAAATGTACAGTAGCTCAGTGAAAAAGTCAGAATTTACCTCACTAATATGTCAGAACATTGATCAACTCTTTTTCTGTGTGTTGTGGTCTAACCCAGCAAGGCAGCTAAACACCACACAGGCATTCGCTCTCTCCCCCTCTCCCCAGTGGGATGGGGGAGAGAATCAGAAAAAAACATAGAACCCCTGGGTTGAGATAAAGACAGTTTAATTAAACAGCAGAGGAAAAGAAAAAGAAGAAGAATGATAAAAGAATATACAAAACAAGTGATGCACAATGCAGTTGCTCACCACCCACTGACCAATGCCAGCCCAGCCCCAAGCAGCGATCGCTGTCCCCCAGCCAACTCCCCCCAGTTTCTATAGTGGGCATGACGCCCTATGGTCTGGAATAGCCCTAGGGACAGTTGGGGTCAGCTCTCCTGGCTGTGCCCCCTCCCAGCTTCTTGTGCCCCTGGCAGAGCAGGGGAAGCTGAGAAGTCCTTGACTGATGTAAGCCCTGCTCAACAACAACTAAACCATCGGTGTGTTATCAGCATTCTTCTTATACTAAATCCAAAACACAGCACTATGCCAGCTACTAGGAAGAAAAGTAACTCCATCCCAACGGATACCAGGATGCTGTGGTGACTTCTTGTGCCCAAACATCTACATCTTGTGCCTAATACTCAAAGAGAATTCTCTCTGTTTTGCGTTGGTTTTTTTTTTTTCAAAAATGAGGTGAATTGGGAAAGCGTGATGCGTAAAGCCTTTTACCTCCTATGAATTGCTATTGCATCTCTCTTTTTTTGTTTGTTTGTTCCATTTTATGTAAATATATATGCATGCTTATGTAACTAATATGGGTATACGTATATATTAGATAAAAATGTATATGCATAGAAAGGTATGTGAGCATATCCATGTTGACTGTTCCAGACCTTTGTGGACAGGTATCATTGCAGATAGGTCTCATTGGAAATACTAAGGGCCAGAAGGGCATAAAGTTTAAATAATTCTCTTGCCCTTCCAGGTGGTTCATCACTCGAGGTCAAGTTCAAGATTTATTGATTATGTAGCTTAAGGGAAGGTCGCAGAGCTGCAGACTACCTTCCCTAGGGTTTTCACTACAGTAGGATATTTTGTGGCTAGTTGGGGTCTCATAAGAGTGATCAGACACAACTGAGGCCACTGAACAAAACAACCGACCCAGCCCCATTTAAAATCAGAACGAGATTTTTTAGTGAAGAGCTATATGTTTGCCATTTTAATAAAGTTCTTTAAAGTAGCAATTTGGCCTTCTGCTATTTGTAGGGGGTTTTTTGCAGGTGTCATAACTGATTCTAAGATGACCTTTGCATGGCAAGTTGTGTGTCTATGTTCGAACAAACAGCTTTGGTTACCTGTGCTTACACTGAATGATCCCATTCAACAGACCTTTTCTGTTATCCTCTCTGCTCAGGACTTTTAACAACTTACTTAAAATACTCTGAGATTTTCTTATTTTGTGTTTTCCTTCTCTGATGGGGATCATCCAATGTAACTGAGACTTCCAAGGAGCCGTAGGGTTTTTTTGAAACTAGAAGGATGGAAAATGTAAAAAAAAAAAAAAAAGACCTCCAGGATGCCTCTTCCTATCAACCCTTGAGGAGAGATAGATGGAAATGATCATCTATTTAAAAAAAGAGACAATGTTCTTTCGCATGCAAATTACCAGAGATCCAACTCGCATAGTTCATATCCCAATAGGAGGAAATACAGCAGAGCTGACAGATGTCATCAGTTGACTTAAATGACTGCATAAAAATTCACAACGTAAGTCTTTTATCTACAAACCCTGCATGTTTAAAAAAAAAAATGTGCCAGTGGTTATAAGCTGCTACTTTGACTGCTAAGCCTTTGTCACCTGCAATTCCATGGATAAACAGTTCTAAATTATGTGCCTTGTTAGACTTACTCAACAATATCAATAATTGTAATATAAAATGTTAAAGACATAGATTTTTAAAATAGAAATAAAAAAGAACCAAGAAATTACTCTTGTGCATGCATGTTTCTTTATGATCCAGTGTGCAACATTTTTATAGGCTGTATGTCTGAAAGGAGGTATATATAATGATGTTTAATGTGTAGTTGAGAGCAAAATTATTGCAGTTTTATATATAGTGAAACCATATAACAAAAGAGCAGTAGCTAGTGTTTGCCCTTATATGAGATGCAGTCATATAATAGAGAGCCTTAAAGCTAGGGTTTACTGTACTTTGGGAATTAATCACATAAACTATAAATTGGGTTCAACAGGCTGGCTGGGTAAATAGGCGCAGCTAATGAGGACACTATGAGATCTTATAAGAGCGCTGACTGCCCCAGGACAAAAGTGCCGAGCTGCACCTGATGGAAAACTAGAAGACATCAAAGCATAAAGGATTAGTGCTCTCACAGTGTTGAGAAATGGCCAGGGGGAGATTCACCAACTTATTACCCACATCCAAGCTAATCCTGTTATCTGCAAAATATGACTGTGTTCAGGAACTGCCACCACCTAAACTTGCAGGAGACTAATTCTGTGTTTACATGGACAAAAGTGCAGGGAATTTTCATCTGGGCAAAGAATATGAGAGATGAGAATTTTTAAGGGTTTCCTTTGTATCAAATGCATGAAGAAGGGAAAATATAAAATTAGTTCTTTAATGGCTAATCTGTATCCTATGAGGGTATCCTACAGGACAGAATTCCTTCTCTGAGAATACAGGGCAAAAGTCACATGCAATTTGTTCTCTCTTGTTTAGTTGGAATGTAGTTACACTTTCCTAAAAGAAAATCAAAATACATTGAAAGTAACTTTGAAGATGAGAGGGTTTGATAGTCCCCCAATATCCCTGCCCAGAAAATCTTTTGCGCAGCAAATGTCTGCCTGATGTTTTTTCAGTGCAATAAAAGAAGGTGAAAAATATCCCAAGGTCCTTGCCAGCATACCACAAAATATAATTCATTATCCAGCCTAAGGTATGTGAGTAGGCTCAATTTCTTTTTTTTAAAGGGTTTATAATTACCAATGCTAGAAAACTAATTTTTTTTATACCAAAGATCCATCTGGTACAGCCAGCACCTATGGCAAATAATGGACCTTATTTTTCATTTTGAATAAAATAGAAATAGACCCAAACAGCACCTCTAGGAGAAGATATTTCCAGGGAAAAACAAATAATTCAGGGAAAAGGTCTTCAACTTATATTTAATCTAAGCATGCAATATGCTCCTTCCAGTAGCTCATCAGCGCCAAGGATGGTTGCCTTCAGGGCAGAATTTAGGCATGATTACCCAGGTAAGCCCATGGCTAAGTATTTATATGGCATTAAAAGGAACATCCCCAGCACACAGATCTTGCAGGCAAGGATGTATCTAGCTATCTAAGGGAAATGATTAATTTTGTAGGTTTTAATTTTTAGGGATGCAAGAATGCCAAAATGCTTGGTGATGGAAAAGAATCATTGTAAGGAAGGCATTGCCTGCGGGCTTCCCTTGGCTTTCTTACTGCTGTTGCTATTTGACAGCACCGTACCTAAGTCGGGAGAATATTGCGATTAATATCCTCCCATTAGCAAGGAAAAATAAGCATCCTGGTGAGTCGAAGCTAGTGATTACCTGATGTTAGTGAATCACAAGGAAGGACTAAGAGAAGACTGGTGTGGTGACCCCAGGATACCTGTGGAAACAAATACCCTTGACTTTTTATCAACCCCTTCCCACTTGTGTCCTTTCCAACCCTGGACTCCTCTTTTCCTTTTCATCATCCAGTCCTACAGTAACCAGACTGTCTCACCAATAAACTCCTGGACTATTCATTAAATTTCAGTCCAGATATTAATGGATCCTCCTCTGTCCATATACACATATCTCCTGGTGTCAGAGAAATGATCAGGAACCAGATCGAGAGACCAAGGAATGTTCATTGGATAATTCTGCACTTTCTTTCCTTTGGCAGGGTGAGGTTCTTTCATTCATGTAACTGATATAAACTGAAAATTCAGACACTGAGTCAAGGCCTCTTGATTTTACTGAGGTCTGTCTTTTGGAGAGCAAAAAATATTTAGCAATTTTCTCAAAGATACATAAAAGCTGCACTTCTTGAACTTTTTTTTTAGAGAGATGTCTCTTCCTTGAGTTTTGATTGAGGTAGTTTTTTAATTTATTTCTTTATTTTATTTTTCTTAAAAATGTGCAAAAATACATCACAATTGAAAAGGTGTCAATTATTGGATTCAAAGCCAAAAAATTTAATTTTATCAGTGTAAAATGTTTTATCCAATTCAAAGTAGATCCATATGACTTTTCAACTTACTAAAGAATATTTTACATTTTTTAAAAACTTCCTAAGAAATGTGAAGGTCCGTTGCAGCCACTTCCCTAGCTAGGTGTTTCAGACATTGGAGTGTTCTCAATGAAGTGAAGAACGGCTTCAGCTAAGACACAGGTGGTCAAAAAACCAAGCTAGAAAACAGTAGAATAAAGAGAGACAGATTTACAGCCATTAAAAAATGAGGTAGTTATACTGAGCACGGATAATCATATAAAAATCTGCATGATTGTTTGATTATGGGCTGAAAAATATTTCTCAGTTCTTCATCTTATTTAAACCAAAACAAAGAAAAGGAAGAAGAAAAAATGCTGTGCATTCAAAATATGAAGAAAAAGAAAACCTGATTCTTGCCTGGAACCTGTAGGTAGCGACATGGTAGTTATAAAAATGTTTCCCTTCTGGTTTTAGACCTCTACTGATCAAAGGGGAAGAAGGAATGAAAATTAATAATATCCACTAATGATTTTGCTTTTGTTATTGATTTGACATTCTCAAACACAATTTTGGATGACAGAACAAAAACCTCAGAAAAGATACTAACAGTTAAAGAAAAACACTAAGTTTGAAGCGATGATGTACACAAATATTGTATTTAACCTGAGATTGGGGAGTGTTAAGGAAAGAGAAAGTTTCTACTTATTTAATCATTTTCTGATTTCAAATGCTTGGTATTTTTGGCTCAAAGTTCAACCTGTGCCTGTTATTTTCTTCTGAACTCTTGTCAGGGGTTTTCTCCATCCCCTGTCCCTCCTCCCACCTCACCCCCTCGCCCCCCCAGCAAGTTCATAGCCAATATTCCTGACATGGTTTACTATTTAATTTTTCATAAAGTATAGATCACCTCTTGACATTTCAAGCTGTGATAAGAATTCAAAAATTTGCATCCAAAGTCTTAAATTACTTCTAAAAATCTTGACTCACAACACATGGATCCCAAAATTGCACAAGGTTCACCCAAACTGCAGGAATGAAGGTTTGTGGCAACAAGTCCCTGATGATCCCAGAGTGATGTGTACAACTTTCCTTGATCCTGGGCAGACATGATCTCCATTTGGTCATCCATGCTTTATTCAGCTAGTATGTACATATACACATTTATGCAAAGAAGTTTCCTAGATGGAGAAAAGGTCTATATAGGTCAATAACTCCTCCTCTTCCACCTCCTCCCCTCTCCCCAGATCACATTAGAAAGCATTGAAAACACTTAATTTATATTTTTTTTAGATTGAAAGGATTCTTTTTTTCTCTGTAGTCCAAGGTGGACTAAAAAAAGTGTCAATAGTGGAGTACTTAGCTTGCCACTGAGTCCTTTGAGGATGGGAGTAAAACTAAGTCTACAAAGTATCTTGTTTCTGTTAACTAAATATTTTGCTTCTATTTCCCAAAGCTATGGAAAATGTCAATACAACAAATTTCAAACTACCAAAGAATTTTTTCTTTGTAGCTGCAGAACTATGATGCCTGTACTTTCTCTGTATTGATGTTTTATACTTTTAAGGACTAAGCTTACCCAGAGAAGCACAGCCAGTTTATCTTCAGTCTTCTCATTAAGGGACATGTGATGGGACATTTACCTCACCTAACTTCATACGCTTAAAAGTTAGTTCTCAAAATTATATTCATTGGGGTTCTTGGCATAAGAGTACTTACCCCAGATAACTGCAGATGTTTACAGTGTATTTGGGCTAGTCAGTCTATAGCTGAATGAAACGGTTGGTGTAGGACTCATCATCATAAACAGATATCTAAAAGGGTGATTTGCTTAAAGATGTCTAAAGTTAGGTTAGGTGAATTCTACCTTTTCTGATCATTTCTTCTCTTTCTTTTCCAGGGCATGAATGTCCACACTTCGACTCTTTTTGTTCTATTTTTATATATAGAATGGGTGACGGAGCACTGGAACAGGCTGCCCAGGGAGGTTGTGGAGTCTCCTTCTCTGGAGATATTCAAAGCCCACCTGGATGAAGTCCTGTGTAACATGCTCTAGGAGAATCTGCTTTAGCAGGGGGGTTGGACTAGATGATCTAATCTTTTCATACCCAAAAGAGAAATGTTTTCACGGACTGGCCAGTGTGCACTTTTGAGTTTTCAAATTTGTTTGGTGTTCCAGAAGACTGAAATGGTGATAGAATTGAACACTTGATTCCCCCTTCATTGTCCAGGAGATTCACAGGTTTCATTTTATGGTGAAAACATTTTTTAAATTGCTTATCCATTGTACAGATGTCTATGATTAGAATAAACATTTACTTATATTTCTGCTATTGCTGTTATTGCTGTCATTACAGGTGATACTCTGGTAGGTGGTGTGCATACATGTGACAAGGGGCACTAGAGTCTGAAACAGCTAACTATAGAAGTAGCTAGATAAAGTAAGTGTTGCCATCTTGTTCTTTTGGAGGGTGACCTTGTGTGGGAAGGGGATGAGAACTCAAATTTGTGCAAACAAGTCCGTGGTATACTCAGTTGCTTCTTCAGAGCCAAAATTTCTGCAGTCACATACAAGCCCTTTGCTCCTAGACCGTGTTTTCCTCCAGGGTACCTCCACAGTGCAACCAGACAGTTTTGTATAGACCTGAGCTTTTCCTCCAGGGTACCTCCACAGTGCAACCAGAAGATACAGTTTTGTATAGACCTGAGGTAACATGAATCTAATTCTGAAGAAATGGTCATATAACGCAGCCTTCTGAGGCTCATGGCAATGTCTTTAGTACTGCTGAAACAGGACAATTAAAAGCTTATGAGCTACAGAGTGGACATACATTTAACTGTTAGTACATTAGTACACGCAAAATACCATCTTAATCTTTCTTGCTTTATGCTTTAGTGACAAAAAATCACAGAATCACAGAATGGCAGGGGTTGGAAGGGACCTGAGGAGATCATCCAGTCCAAACCCCTGGCAGGTTGCACAGGACATCGTCCAGGCAGGGTTTGAATATCCCCAGAGAAGGAGACTCCACAACCCCCCTGGGCAGCCTGTGCCAGGGCTCTGTCACCCTCAAAGTAAAGAAGTTTTTCCTCATATTCAACTGAAACCTCTTATGTTTCAGTTTGTGCCCATTGCCCCTTGTCCACTGAGAAGTCTGGCTCCGTCCTCATGACATCCACCCTTCAGATGTTTGTAAGTATTTATGAGATCTCCTCTCAGTCTCCTCCAGGCTAAACAAGCCCAGCTCCCTCAGCCTTTCCTCATAAGAGAGATACTCTTGTACATGATTCCTTTCCCTAGTCCTTCTTTCAGGCAAATATTTAAAAATGCTACCAAATATTTTGGATTACCTCCATGCTAGGACATCTGATGTTCTGTTTGCTCACATTGACAACTGATACAAAAGTGAAAAGATAAAGTGAGCATTTTGAGTTCACTTGTAACAACATGAAGCTAAACAGTGTCAAACTCATAAAACTAAGTCATATTTTGCAAGGTACATTCAAAATTTTAGGATAGACTGAAAAGTGGGAAAGGCCTGAGGTGAACCATGTCTTCTGAGTCATCAACATACTCTGGGCCTGCTTATGGCCATGTTTGGCTGGAAAGCACTAATTAGATTAGATATACTTGACTAGAAGGCAGAAAGCTTAAAACATTAACTTTTTAAACATGTGCATACATTTGGTATATAACATATTCTGCTTTTTGGAGGTATATTCTGAGTAAATATCTTGCCAGCATAATGTTATCCTTCAATTTCTCAAATGGAAATATGCTGTTTCAGGGTCAAATCTTGCTCTTGTACACATGCGCATTACTTTTACTGTGTTCAGAGAAGATCATGGATCCAAAAATGGCACTAATCTCTTCTTTTGTTTCAGTTAGTAAATACTTAGAAATGCTACAGGTTTACTGTCATTATAAAAATACTGGAGTGATTTTTTTTAGTTCACTTGTGTTTATGATCATTGAGGAGAGGGCTAAATAAGCAATTATTTTCTTCAGTGGGGATGGCTCAGAGCTTCCAAACAATGTGGACAAGCTTTAATTTTATTGTCTTAGGATGAGACGATGAGCAAATACATGATCCAATGGCAATCTACCTTTCATGGCTTCCCTCACATCTACTTGCTTCTTTCCTGCGGCACGCAAGACCACTACCTGAACATGCAGGGTCACAGAAAACTGAACAGTCAAAACACCTTCTCTTTGGGAATAAAGTAAGCTTGGAGAAATTCTGCTAATGTCAGTAAAAATTCCCACTGGGAAGAATGGAGAGCACTGTTGGGTCAAGCAAGCCTGTGAAGTGATAACTTATACACTGGGGAGTCAAAACGAATCAGTGTTTGTGGAATCACTTTTGGTAGCATTCACAAAATGAATAGGCTGAACTTCTTTCTAACCTTAAAAGTAAAATACTTTCTCTTGGCCAACTCATTGTTTTCAGTGGTCCAGAAGAACTTATAGGGAAGAAAGAAGAAAACCTAGCTTGTAGTTTGAAGCCACGTAATGGATACAGTGATAAAGAACAGCCAAGTCCAGTAGGTTTGGTCATTTTTATGTTCTATGTCCATCCAAAGTAAATTTTGTGCTTTTTTCTATTTTTAAGGCAAGGTCCTACAAAATGGTCCAGAAATAATTAATCTGGGATCTAGGAGTCCTTATGAGTTCCTTTTCTGGGACTTACGTTCAAGACCTTAATCTTCTGGATACTTATAATCTGACTTTGGGAGATCTGCATCTAGGCACTGCAACACCCTATTCTATATATTTCGTATTCCACTGCAATCTAAATTCCAGAATTATGTCATGAGACTTTAGTTCTACACTGTGGATATTCCTGAAAATAAAATTAAGGAAAAAATCAGAGTTTGGACAGTCACTGGGGATTTGTGATTTTGGGCTTCAATCTTCTTAGGAGGTGCTTGTCTAAATGTCATCTGCAGACTTACATATCTTTTTTCTCAGGCATTTTTAATTTCAGGGGATTTTCAGCTCTCAGAAAATGTCCTGAGTAAAAACTTAGAAGTATTTTTTAACTTGTTCCACTTCATAGACATTGGGTGTGATTTTTCTTTGCTCTTTCAATGATTTTCTATAGTATGAAATGAATGAAGCTCTAGAAATGTCAGAAGGGTATTTTTCCATCGCCTGTAAGGAGAAGGTAAGATACCTGGTTAAAGTTAAGTCAGGTGAATTCTATCCCCACTGACAGGTACAAGCAGTTAGATCAAAAGAATCACCTATTTTGTGAATCCTGACCTGCTTTATACAAGCACCTAGGTTCATCCCATCTAACTGAGCTGCCTTGGATTGGGATGAAATTGTCCTAGGGTTCCTCTGTAGCCAGTGGAGACAGAGCTACACTTCCACATTGCATTTAGAGATTAGGTGAGCCTCGTTGCTTTGTGGGGAACTCATTTCTGTCCATGTTGAACAGAAGGCATTGAGAAGACTGGGAAATTTGGTGTGGAACTCGATCATCTTCAGTTCTGTCTAAATTAGGCTGTAGGCCAAAAGTCCTTAAGCCCTAGGCAGTGACAATGTTTGTTTATTTTTCAGGACTGCCTAATCCTAAATGTGTTTAAATGCCTTCCTGCTCCATTGAAAGTTCAGGCTTGTTTTAGTTACCCATACAAAGCTGGAAATGTCTGCTTTGGAGACAGACATCATAATCTAGGCTCATGCAGAACAATGTCTGAATCTTTCTCAGGTCTCTTTGGAAGGTTCCTGAAACATGGGACATACCAGGAAGTGATCTACCAGCTAGACTGTGAAAGTGGTATTTTCTGTCCTTTAAACAGTAAGGACATTCATCTAAGGGAAGTGTGAAGCACTCCAGGGTCCTGTCTCCAGGACTGCGTTGCTTTACCAACCCCTAAAGGTCTAAGGGAAGTGGTCGACTCCCCATCCCTGGAGGTATTTAAAAGATGGGCAGACGAGGTGCTTAGGGACATGATTTAGTGGTGGGATGGCAGTGTATGTTAACAGTTGGACTTGATGATCTTAAATTCTTTTACAACCTAAATGATTCTATGATTCTATAATGTAAAAGGCATGTGCATTTTGGGGGAGTTTTGTCAGAACTGTGGCCCCTTCTCAGCTGAATACCCTAACTATCAGCCTGAGTTAGCCTTCCTCTAAACTTTTTACTATATAACTCAATTAATTTTGTACTTTCTCCTCCTCAGTGCCTACAAGAAGGTACTGCATATCCTGGCAATTAAAGTAATCACAGCCTGAAAGATACGAGCTTAACCCATCTCAGGATACTGAGCGCCTTGAATTCAGATCTCCCACTTCCCTATTACAGAAATAGGAGGCAATAATACTTGCATCCCTTGAAGAGGATTAAATGATCTGTATCCCAAAACTCTTGACTTTTCATACTGATTCCTTAGACTCTTGGCAGAAGAAGGTCAGGCTAGGTTGCCCTATAAATGTGCCTAGTCCATAAGAATAGAGAAGCAGCACCATTAAGCAGACCAGTTCCATCTTTTCAGAATAGTTGCAGAGAGTCTAGGTGGTTATTTAAAATGTACTGAACCATCATAAAGCCAAATGTCTAAAAAGTTAGTATCAAAGATTGGACCTAAACCAGGTGACAGGATTCCACCTTCTGACATTTAGAGGCTCAAATTTCAGCAAAGCAATAAGACAATTTGTACTGAAGTCCACTCCAGCCCTTAGTTAATCTGTTCCCCAGTTCCTGTTTTTAAAATGTGAGTATTGATGCAGGGGTCATGAGATTATATCTATTGAGGCTAATGAAGCATCCATATGATGGGGTGATGGTTATCATTGAAAGACTTAGGAAAGGAGTGGCCTCAATAAATTGCTGAACAAAGTTACTCCTGACAAGGCTGTGAGATCAAGCCCTTAAGCCAAGATATCACAGAAGTCCTGGCAAACAAATCAGATATGCTGTGTCTCAGAAATGATCCTCTTCTGCAGTGGATAGGGCTTCTCCTCCTTGCAGCTTCTGTTGATTGGAAAGCAGACGACTTGAGGTTCTTTAAATCACATCAGAGACACAAAGGTAGCAAGAGGGTGCCTTTTTCTGTGTCCCAGCTTTGGGCTGTGCTTTCTTTACTGTCCCTTGCACATTAAGTTTCACAAAGCAATATGCATTGAGCTATGCGTATCTAGGGACAAAGAGGCCATTCAGGCCCACCAAAAAGGGATTTAAACAAAAAGAGAATGCAGGCTTGGGAACGTTCCTGAGGAAAAGTTGCTCTCTTACTCTTAAAAGGATACGTAACCCTGAACTGTCACAGTTTGCATAGTGCTGTGTACATGCTTTTAATGAGTATTGAAGCCAGAAGGCTTTCCTATTATATTTGCGTAGTTGGCATTACCTTTCCATGGTTCTAGGTGAAGTGGTAGCACAATACCCACAATTCCTTCAACTCCCCTACCCGCTGCAGCTTCAGCTATAGTAGCTGACAATGTAATACTCATTCAGCAGCTGATTATAATTAAAAATATCAGAATAATTAAAGTCCTCAGCTTGACAAGCAGAGCCATAACTTTGCCTTCAGACATTCCTCTCTAATTAGTTAATTAATCCTAATGCAAATTATAAGCAATAATTAGTCAGCCAAGCTTGACATAAAAGTCTGCTGACTTACAGCTAAAAGGCTTTTCTGGTTGTTGGTTTGTAGCTTCTTAAGGTGTCTTTTGTCCACTCATAGTTTCTGTGTCTCCGGTCCTGTTAACTTGCTGCTGATATATAGATATGCAAATTAGATTGCAGAGTGAGAAAACACAGCTATAAAAATTTGCACTACCATAGGCACTATTTTATTTGCTTAATAAACTGGATAGCCATGATGTGTGTAGAATATAAATAAAACACCACATATGCATTCTAATACAATATAAATGTATGGGTTTATACAAATACGTACATTAAGAATGTTCACATTTCCAGGTTTAGCAGAATATATCTGCCTGTAGATGGTCTGAGCTGCTCTGGACAATGGCATAATATAAAACCCAATATGATTCTATGATTAAGCTAGATTCCAATCTCCCATATCATAAATGAAATCAAATTCTTTTGTACCAGGACAACTGGTATCTGATTCACGTTTTTCCATAGGTTTTTAACAGATCAGGACTCTGTTAAAGTGAGATAATTTGAATTATCATCAGATAAATCAAAAGTGTGAATATTGCATTTCACATGGCAATGCAGTTAATACTGTTGTGTTGCATTCCACAAAGCCATGGTGTTGACATGTCACAGAGCATGTTGACATACTCACAACTGACTTGGAACGCTCATGGATGTCTTTTAAAGCATTTTTTCTGAAAGTATTACTATTTACATAAAAAAGCAAAGTCACGCTGCTTAAAAATGTGGAAGGCAAAAATGATTCCGAACGCAGAAATACTTTGTGCTGAGAATCCTTTTTCTGCCAGGGTGATAGTAAGTACATTTTCTGTACTATAATATGCTTACTTTCATTCTAGTTTCTTATGTAGTTAAAGGTAAGTGGGGTCACAGGACCATAAGACCCCTGCCCACCTTTTGATATCCACATGCTTTTCTGGTGACAGCTTAATAACATCAAATCTTATGCTTATGAAGAATGATACGCAGAAGCATATGTTTAACCTGCACTTTTCTGAGCCAATGCACATTCCCTGTGCTAGTAACCGAGTACTGAGAACAGGACACAAAAAGCTGGAGTCAGGATAAAAACAGATTAAAATTCCCTTGAATTTGTGATGTTTTGATGAAATGTAGAGTTCTAAGCATCATTAATTTAGCTTCAGCAAAACCATAGTCAAGATCCATTCTTGTTTGTTAATCTTCTTGCTATTCATCTCACCTGCTTTTAACTGAGCTATGGGGATTAAGACCCAAACAGACATCCTCTAGAGTTAGGCAGCCAGAATCACCCCTGGGGATACCAATCTTCTTCCACTGTCTACAGAGGAAAGATAAGGTGATGATAGCCCTGAATTAAGCCTCTCAGTTAAGTGCCTAAAGTTGGGTGAGAAAATCTGAGCCTTGTTCAACAGCTTGAGTGATCCAAAATGTGTGATGACGTTATCTATTTATAGCATTACCCTACTGTCTCTGTATTCACTTGGTGAAAGGAATAAAATAGAACAGGGGTTACAGTTCAGTAAATCACGCAATGGATTTCAAAAAAGGTCTTTTCAGGCAACTTCATCCTCAAATTTGGAGGCTGCACATAGAAACCCAAATCGTTCAAGAATGAACAGGTAAATTTTCATGCACTTTAGAAAGAGCCTGGAAATCTGGCAATGGCAACATTAGGTTATCCTAGAGGATCATGTTCGTTCAGGTGGCAAATAATGGGGAAACACTGCAAATCTCAGGGGAGTAAAGCAACAGCATGTGCATGAAAGAAGGAGAAGGCATTTGTGTGTGTGTAAAAAAATCGCACAGACATTGCGATAGCTTGTACCAGCTTTGTACCAGGCTTTTGGGGATCAGTTAGGATTGGAGCCTTGCACCTGTTTTACTGCATTCTCTCTTTTGCTAAGATCATAGAATCATAGAATCATAGAATGTTTTGGGTTGGAAGGGACCCCTAGAGGTCATCTAGTCCAACCCCCCTGCAGGGAGCAGGGACACCTTTAACCAGATCAGGTTGCTCACAGCCCCGTCCAACCTGGCCTGGAATGTTTCCAGGCATGGGGCCTCCACCACCTCTCTGGGCAACCTGTTCCAGTGTTTTGCCACCCTCATTGTAAAGAATTTCTTCCTTATATCCAGTCTAAACCTACCATGGTTTAGTTTAAATCCATTACCCCTTGTCCTGTCACAGCTGGCCCTACTGAAAAGATTTTCCCCATCTTTTCTATAGGCCCCCTTTAGGTACTTCAGGAGAAGAAACAGGTCTTAAAATAGTGATTACAGACCTATGACTTTCTGGTTCTTGAAGCTCTTATTCCAGTTTGTGTATTTCTTTTGTTAACTGATGGTTTCTTCTAAGGCCATGGTTAATCCCACCAAAATTTGGGTCCCTGAGGTGTCTACTTTGTCAGCCACTCAAAGATGCTTACAGAGAAGGAATAAGAGAAGCACTTCTGGAGGTCATCAAGGAATGTAGATTGAAGCATCAAGTATACAGATGGGAACTCTTCTTTCTACCTTTCCATTGGCAATATAAGGATACTAGAGTGTGAAGCTTCTAAACCCTAGTAGTCAAGTGCCTAGAAGTAGATGAGAAGAATCATCCACTGATAATTACCGTTCCAGTCCTTTCCCTGTTCTTCATTCACTCTTTTCAGTAGGTGTCAGGAAATTTCATGGATTAATGACAGGAATTCCTGACCCTCAAGGAAACTGAAGGGCAATAATCTACATTTAATGATTGCATTTATGTGTTCTGAAATTTAGCAAGGCTTCTTTCCCCCCCACCACCCCTGACTTGGCTTTTATTATGCAGCACTTTATATGTGTGAATTATTTTTCCACTAATGAGAAGTGCAGTGATTTTGGGTGCTAAAGGAAAGTAGTAGGAAATTAATGAGAGATGGGAAACAAGGGTAGCTTTTTTTTTTTTTTTCAGTATGCTTGTGTATGAATGGGAGTTACTCTGTTGTATCAAGGGGAGAATAGATTAAGCATTTTGGAATGCACAACCCAAGAGGGATAGTTAATCCTGTTTTTGACAATTGCAAATGTAATACGTACAAATGAGGGGAAGCATTATGCATGATTTTCCTCATTTTACATACAGCACAATATGCTATTTTCCAGCTCTTAATTCATGTCTTCATTAAGTAAAACTGCTCTAACTGGAGCATGCTGTAGATTTGGGAAAGAATTAAAATTTCAGCAATGATACATTAAGTTTTCTTTTCTTTTTAAAACATTTTAGGACATGAGATTTGTATTAGCAAAGACAAATATATGATAAAGAAATGTGGCACTCAGGTTTAGTTTGCTTGGCTACTGTTGACCCATCTGTGGTGGTAGTGCAGGCCATCAGCTGTAGCTGTCAATGTAGCCCAGCCAGTGTAGGTATCTGCTCTTTTCCAGGAAATTAGCAGTTGAAGAAGACCCTTATGCTTCTAATACACATATCAAGGCTGAAATCCTAGTGCTGTGTCGTTTATTTGTCTTCTTCATCTTCCTATCCCTCATGCCAGTGCTGGCACTCCACATAACCCAGGTTTCTCTCCTCAGAAGGCTGGACCCTTACCATGGTCATGGCCAGCAACTCTCTTGCGTGATACCCATGGCCAGCAACTCTCTTGTATAATACCCCTCAGGAACATTTCTAGCACTTCTTGGAGCCTTTGATTTGCAGAGAGTCCAATGAAACACTCCCATGTAATTTGTGCTATTTGCTGCTTCACAGCTGCTCTAAATCTTTGTGGGAGATCAGTTTGCATCTTGGCCAAACCCAGCGTGTTGTAACCTCACCCGCTAGTGCTGACTGCACATCAGGGAAGATGCCCGTGGGCTCCAAAGAAGGAAAAACATAGAATTTCTTCATTTCTTCACTTAAGAGTGTCATGATTTTAACTGTTTATCCTTTATTTAACAAGCAAATTAAAATTTTCAAAGTAAACATGTTCCTATATTAAAAACAACTGCAGTTGTTTCAGGTTAATTATTGTGAAGATTGGTACAAGATAAAGCAAGGTAGTTATTAAACATTAGCTGGAGCAATGTTTAACAGTGGGGTTCTCCAATAAAAAAAGAAATACTGCTTTCTTTTTTTAAAATACTAAATGCTAAATGTGTCTTCATAAGCCACTGACTAAACAGTTACAGAATTGTGTTATTGATACTGAACACTGGAATACCCTGAAGACCAAATTGTAGTCCTTCTCAAGAGTAAACATAGGACAATTTTTTCAATATGTAGCAGCAATAACCAGTAAAGTTTGACCTGATTTGAATTAGATATCGTTACTGGGATTCAATATGCTTATTTTTAGTTTTCTGTTTGTTATCATCTGGTCGAAGTCAGTTGTCAAGGTTGTCTCTACAGAGAGTTATTGGGATGAGCTACTCCTTAAAAGTGCCTGTCTTACTCTGTTGAGCAACAAGGAAGCTGAGTCCCATACTGATTTCCAATATTACTGTGGTTACTGTGCTACACCAGGCAAGAAAAGAGCTGAAATCAAGGAACCGCTTTCAAAGGCTATAGCAAAACAACAAAGAATATGTGGTCAGATAAAACAGCTTAAAAGTGAATAGAAAGAAAAGTCCTTGCCAAAAGGTTGGAATCAATGGGATGCCTTTATGGTAACTAAATAATAAGGTCTTTGAGCTGAGAAACACACGTTCCCTTGCATTTAGAAACTCCTTGTTTATTTATAAGTCAATAGAAAAACTCAGAATTCTAGCAGGAACTGGAACAGATTTCTGGATGTTGCCAGGAAAGTGGCAATGCAAGTAAACCACTTCATGTTCAGTATTTATACTAAAATCACAGCCAGCTGTGACTTCTGCGGCCATTATCTTCAAGACATGAGATTTGGACTTGGGAAGACTGAGTTAAACAAAAGCCAATTTCTAAATTTTGGGGATTCTCATTTAGCAATTCCAATGAGAGACTAGATTAATGATTCATACTTGCATCAAGGTTCTAAATAACCCTTATGTTGTGTTGAAACAGCATTCAATTCACAAAGACACACTCCTAAAATCAAGTGTAGATTTAGATTGGACATAAGGAAGACATTTTGTACGATAAGGGTGGTGACACACTGGGAACAAGTTGCCCAGCAAAGTGGTGGATGCCCTGCCATTGGAGTGTTCAAGGTCAGGTTGGACGGGGCTTTGAGGAACCTGATCTAGTGAAAGATGTCCGTGCCGTGGCAGGGGGGTGGACTAGACAATCTGTGAAGGTCCTTTCCAACTCACACCATTCTATGGTTCTATGATTCTATGATTCATATTGCAAAATTCCAAGTTCTTACAAACTAAGTTCCAGTTGTCTTAAAGCCTAAATTATTATCATAACTTTGGAAAGTTTTTAAATCTTAAAGTATCACACTTTCTACAACTCAGATAGAATTCCAAGATTCCCTACTGTTCCATGGAAGTCTCTGTGGTGTGAATGCAGCCAACAGGAAATGCTGGGACATCACTCTTACTTGATCTCAACAAATCCCATCAGTTCTTTTAGGAAAGGGATCAGTTGGCTGTTTGATAAATAACCTTTCTACAAAACAAAAAGGAGGGACCAAGTGTGTTCGAATGAAAGATAAATTCCTGATAGACAGGCGTGTGCCGAACTGTATGGTGACTGTGTAAGAACAGCTACATTTCATGAGAAGAAATTCACCTTTTGGGAATGTACACCATCCCACAGTTTTCATCCTTCATCCCAAAGAAAAGGGTTAAGTACTAGTTAGCTACTGGGCTAAGTAGCTGTCTCAAGACCTAGCCTGGAGATCTGCATTCCTATGAGGACAAACCTGAAAGTATTGCAAAACAGCACTGTTTCATAACCTCCGTGATGGCTGAGGTAATGGGCACATATTGCATGTCTTTATTATTTCTTTTCCTGGGGAGTGCAGAAGCTTAATGTCCAAATACCTCAGTCATACAAAAGATCTGATCATCAGAACTCACCTGTAAGGAGAAGAAAACGCTGTTCCTTGAGATTTTGTAGTCAGGGTATAAAATACTGTTGGCAAAGTCAGTTTTTGTCTAACTTCAGAAATCTTCAGCAAAAACATTCATTTTGGAGCTGGCTGTCTAACCTTACCTTATGATTAATAAGGAAAAATGGAAATATTTAGAAGTTCATATCAGCCTAATGAATTCTGCCTCAAAAGAGCCTACTCCTCCCCACCCACTACAACATGAACTGTGGTCACCAGCTCAGATATGAGCACTGTTAGACTGGTTAAGCACTCTGTTGGGTCGGGCTGAGATGGGGTTAGTTTTCCTCATAGCAACCCTCACAGCGCTGTGCTTTCCATCGGTACATAGAAAGGTGTTGATAACACACCAGTGTTTTGGCTACTGCTGAGCAGTGCTCGCACAGCATCAAGGCTGTGTCTCCAACATTCCCACCACCACCACCAGCAGGCTGGGAGGGGACAAGATCTTGGGAGGGGACATAGCCAAAACACCTGACCCAAACTGACCAAAAGGATATTCTATGCCCTGCTTCCCAGGAAGTGGCTGGACACCACCTTCTAATGGGAAGTAGAGAACAAAATCTTTTTTTCCTTTTGCTACCGCATGTGGCCTTTCTTTTGCTTTTATTAAACTGTCTTTATCTTGGCCCATGAGTTTTTTTCTTTTCCATCTCATTTTCTCCACACCTGCCCTGCTGAGGAAGGGAGTGGTAGAGCAGCTTGGTGGCACCTGAAGACCAGCTAAGGTCAACCCATCACAAGCATCTGAAGTTAAATGAGATGAAACCCTCCCAGAGACATCACTGGGACTAACTTAATCCAACTTTAGTCCACTGTAGAGGGTGAGCCTTGACTAGCCACCAGGTGCCCGATAAGCTGCTCTATCACTCCCGCTCCTCAGCACGACAGGAGGAAAAAATATGATAGAAAAGCTTGTAGGTCAAAATAAGGACAAAGAGCTCACTCACTAGTTACTGTCATGGGTAAAACAGACTCAACTTGGGGAAGATTAATTTAATTTATTGCCAATTTATAACAGAATAAGATAGTGAGAAATAAAAACAAAACTAAAAACTCCTTTCCCCCTCTTCCCCACGTCTTCCCAGGCTCATCTTCACTCCTGACTCTTCTGCCTTCTCTCCCCCAAGCAGCGCAGAGGAGATGGGGAATGCTGGTTGCAATCAAGTCACAACACATTGTCTCTGCCAATCCTTCCTCCTCACATTCTTCCTCTGCTCCAGCGTGGGGTGTCTCCAACAGAAGTCCTTCATAAACTTCTCCAACATGGGTCCTTCCCACAGGCTACAGTTCTTCATTAACTGCTCCAGCATGGGTCTTTTTCCATGGGATACAGTCCCTCAGGAACAGACTGCTCCAGCTTAGCTCCCCCATGGTCTGCAGGTCTTGCCAGAAAACCTGTTCCTGTGTGGACTCCTCTCCATGAGCTGCAGGGCATGACTGCCTGGTGTGACATGGAGTCCTCCATGGGCTTACAGTGTGGATAACTATTACACTGTGGTCGTCCATGGGCTGCAGGGGGACAACCTGCATCACCATGGTGTTCCCCATGGTCTGCAGGGGAATCTGCTCCGGCACCTGGAGCACCTCCTCCCACTCCTCCTTCACTGACCTTGGTGTCTGCAGGGCTGTTTCTCCCACATTTTTCTCACTCCTCTCTCACAGCTGCTGCACAACATTTTTTTACTCTTTCTTAAATATGTTATCACAGGGGCACCGCCAGCACCACTGATGGGATCAGCTTTGGGCAGCGTCGGGTCCATTTTGTAGCTGGCTGAAACTGTCTCTGTCTGCCATGAGGGTAGTTCCTGGCGTCTTCTCACAGAGGACAGCCCCCCACTCCCACCCCACTGCTGAAGCCTTGCCATGTAAACCCAATACATCCACTAAAATTAAGCACCTAGTCTAACAAGGCCATCAAGTCTCCCTCTATACATCATTCATAGTCCATTCACCCTGTCCCAAAGTAGGCACCCAACAGAGGTGATTCACTTCTGAAGGATCCAGTCTTTCTCCATTACCTGTCAAAGAAGCCTAGGTGATTGATTTAGATTCACCTTCTTGATGTTTGAAAGTTAGGTGAGATGAATCATAGAATCATTTAGGTTGGAAAAGACCTTTAAGATCATCAAGTCCAACTGTTAACCATGCACTGGTAAGTCCACCACTAAACCATGTCCCTAATTGGTTCCCACTCTAGAGATCAAAACCCAAGGACTGTTTGCTGACATCATATTGATACCGTGCTGGTCAACTTATTCTGAAAAGTCACAGTTATGAATTTTCTTTTTATTATTATTATTTTTATTGTTGGAGAAATCAACCCGATAGATTCTGTGTTATGACTCAGTTGTTCAGAACTGTGTAAGGAACCTTGGAACCAATCCAATATGAGTATCTGCTTTCTGTGTATGGGTCTGAAGATAATAGTTTCTATTTTTAAACTGAAATTGGAACCTACAAGTAACCAGATTCCTCTGCTACATAATATACTTAACCAGGTACACTTGTTTCTCCTACTAGAAAACTTGCACATATACAGGTAGGTGGTCAGATCTAGGAAGAAATAGGTTTTAAATTTTGTTTGAATGTGATTTAAAAATAAATAAATGAAAAGGGAACAATTTTTATGACTCATAAGGAGCAAAATGTTTTATTTTAGTAACCTTGAAGGGCCATAGTTAAACTTAGAATAAAATTTTATTTAATTACAAGTTTTTAAAAATAGAAATTCAGAGTATCTCATCTGAAAAAAAGGTTCAAATGGAGTATTTTGAGTTTACCAGGACATTCTGTTCTTTTCTTGTGTGTTTTGGGCAGGCTGGAATGGGTTGAAATCAAAATGTTTCCACCTCACGTTCTATGCTCAACAACTCTGCGTTTTCAGAAGGAAAAAATGTTTTCACTGGAAAATTTCCAGACAGCTTTCTCTTGATTTTTTTAAATTGATTCTCTTATTCTTTGGGCTTCTGGACAGAAACTCTCAGCATGGTGTTGTGGTCCAAACTGCTCACGAGCCACCCTCCAATTCCAAACAATGTAATTTCAAATAATTTCCTAATCTAGCATTACGCCTGTGCTCATGCGGTGTATACCTGTGGCTTTTTTTCAATGAGCTTGTTGGCTCCCACTAAGTTGGAAAAGCCCCAGAGCAGTTTGGGAACCTGCAAGTGTTGCAGTGTACCTGCTTTTTCAGCTGACATAAGTCCACCGCACAAGTGGGAGCGTGAGTCTAAAGAATGTAGGATGCCATGAGCTTCCCTGATGTGTCGTAATTAAACACCTGTGTTAAATAGCTCTTTGCCGAACCACTGTGAAAATCCATGGAGTGCTCAACAGTCCTGAACTTTTTCCATCTCTCACTTGGGCAGGTGGTCTCACGTTTGAATTCTGCTACTCAAATAACACCAAAGATAGAGATGTGATTTCAAGAACTCTTCAAGACCTTTATTTTGTTTTGTTGCTGAACTATTTTTAATATTAAATGGTAATCCTGAACTTCCTTATTTAGCATTCCTGGAGTATCTTTATATTCTGCATATTTATGGTCATGCATAGAGTTGGTAAAACTATACAGATGGCTATATGGATTAAGAGCCTAGAAAAGTTATATACCACAAAATGAGTTCACGTTAGCAAAGGGAAATGACTTAAATAAATGTATCTGTGGGAAAAGGGGTTAATCATAGAATTTCCTGTAGTCTTAGAGCCTGTCTCTAGAGTCTTTTCGTAAACATGGAGTTCTTCAAGACCTCATAACTCTCTACTGGGAACAAAGGCTATGTCTATACCAACAAACAAATCAAAGCCAGAGCATGTTCTCAACCTCCATCCCCCAATTATCCAGAATATGTAATTGTTCGCATGCTTCCTGTCTGGTTTTGGCTTGCACTGGCTAGCACTCTCCTAGACTAAGCCTGGGCATGGCCCAGGGGATTTGGACTTGATATAGACTGCTCCCAAAAGGCAGTTTGGACACTGCCATCCTGTCTGGAGAGGAAGAGAATTTAGGCATGTGTCTACAAGCCAGGCTGTTCCCCTACCTGCAGGATGGGACCGACCTCTAACTGATCTATGGCTTGGTTTATTTAATCATATGCACATAACCAACAGGTCAAAAACAAATCTCCTGGTAAAATAGTTCTAATGAGCTTGGATCTGACTCCTTCTGCTGAGGTGTACCTCATACAACGAGGTGGCCATAAGCTGATTCAGGATGGCATAAAGCAGAAGGCAGGAGTGAGTCGGGTCATGTGGCACAGCGAGGGAGTGTGACCATGACCTCTGCCGCTGACAAGAGACAGGGCTCAGGGGATGCTCCTCTGGCCTGAGTGCTAAGGTGGGACGCAAAGAGAAAGCCAGGGAACCACCACTTCATTCTTCATACAAGGTCCACTTCTTGGGCTACTGACCCGGCCTTCAGCCCAGTTAACCTCTTCATTCTTGGAGTCATAAGGACCATAATAATGGACAAAATAGCTGATAACTTTTATGTCACTACCTCTTAAAATTCCTTCAGCTACCCTCATGCCGAGCCGAGCATCCTGTGTTTAAAGAAATCAGAACGTGTGTTTTGTTTCATCCTAAATATTTGTTCCAGAGAGGGCTCCAGACCTTTTTTAACGTGACCAACCAAGGGAAATTTTTGCTTACAAGCAGTGTGGAATAGAAGTGTATGTGAGGTATCTTATTAGCTTTGAGTTTATTCCAATTCAGTCACAGGAAATATCCATTTTCCTGAAGAAGCAGCAGTTGTCATATTTTGCTGCTGTAGTGTGTGTAATATCAATCTCATGTTTATTTATGCATGTAAAGATTTTATTATTTACATTTAAATATTTATAACATTTCTGCATAGGCAGCCAAAAAAGTTCATCTCTGCCCTTTAGGAACTAAGCAATTTCATTTTACTAGGTAGACTTTTTTCTATATAAATAATTGACACATTGATTTCTCCCTCTGTCTTTATGCAATTTATATTATTTCTTAAATGCAAGAGGGTTATAGAACTAACAGACTGACTGGTCGGTTTTTATTGCCTATCAAATCCAAACAGACTAATATATCACATGAAGGATCTGGAAAAGGGAGTGGTGATAAAACACTAAAAAATAGGAATGAGTTCATTAGAATTCAGATATGGAAGCCTATGCTAATTATATTGCTAAATTGAAAAAGTGTTTGTTTCTTCCTGGAAATAACTTTATGTAATTTTTTTTTCTCTGAGATTAGCTGTACTGTCTAGCTGTAGAGCAATAGATATAATTGCTGCTCTTCTTTTTTCAGTAGTGCTATCCTTAAAATGATTTTGTAAAAAATCAAGGGGTTTTAACAGGACTCCATGAAGCCTTGATGGTTATATAGGAGGTTGTACCTGGAACAGGTTTTCCCTCTGTCAGGTAACTCAGAGCAGTTGTGTCTGCTTCTGAGGGCGAGGAGAGCATCTTTTTCATTCTCTCCTTCCTCCGTCACTAACTATTCCGGACAAGTTAACACTGGCTTTAGAAATGTGTCTTCATGAGTGCTGCTGAAAAAAAACCTCCTCACTTCTGTCATAACAATGAGAAAAACAAAATCAGTATCCGCTGACATTTTAAAAATATAGAAATAAAAAGGGAAACCAAGTGCACAATTTGTGGAAGAATAATAGAGTAAAAAAAATTCTGCACTTATTGAATACTACCTTAACACAACGAATCAACGACCAGTGGAGTCAACCTATTTCTTTTTTTTTTAAAAAAAACTTTCAGTTGGGTCAATGCAATCCCAGTCAAGGAGAAAGTAAACTGGTCTTTAAGAATTCAATTCTTCCACCAAACAGAGCCAAGCAAATGGCATCACAGGTATGTTAGGCATTTTTACCAGTTGCATCCTTGTGCAAGACTGTGGTCAAAGAAATAGAAAATCTCTTGTCTCCATCAATTGTGTTGGCAAACCAAGCAGTCAAGACAGCTGAAAAGATAACAGGATAGCCAAGTGGCTTATCCCAGGTGTGAGGTAAATTGCAAAGCCAAGTACAAGGTCCAGGCTCTGTGCTCTAAGCTAATTAGCTATTCTCAAGTCCATCCCGTTCCATTAAGCCACTATTAAATGAAAGGAAAACACAGTATTCTTTCTTTTCGTCATCATTCATAGCTGATCTTCCTTTGGCTGCTTCTCATGCTTTTTCCTATTGTGTATTTTTCCCACGTGAAAGCAAATGATGAGATTGTCTGTTCTTGCTTCTGAGCTAGAAACAGTCCTTAATATCACACCCATCACACCACATAAATCTACTTCATAAATTTCCTTTACAACTGTTCAGGAACCAGCGCCTAGGGGTAGGTTTCCATTGTTTCTCCTGGATATATTCAAATCATTTTAACAAAATTTCAGTTTGTTATTTTAATTTTTAAGGTTTCATTCTGTTTCCTTACAGGTTTAGTGATGAATATTCTCCTTTTGTTTAATTTCAAAACCAGAAGATTATGAATTTCAAAAACTGCCCCAACATGAACATTGCCAGCTTTGCAACCTGCTTGAAAAGGCATAGCTAATAGTTTAAATTGTACCTCAGAAAGAAGCCATACTGAAATATTTTTATTAAGGTTGAAAGTCAGGCATGAGAGCTGGATCACTTCTGCCAAAATGTGGATGCTTCCATTGTTTTTTTCTAATCACTGCTGACCCTGACATACAAAAAGAAAGAGTTAGTTTTGAAATTCATAACATTGATCTTGAAATTCAGAGTAAACTATGTCCATTATTATTGGGATTCGTTTCACCTATTTTAAATATCTAGAAGGTAGATACCTGCATCTAAGTAGTCAGCCCAGGCTCCTTGTACGGTGGAGAGCAAGCAGCATTTTCAGAGAGCAGTTCATCTCCTCCTAGGGTCTCAAACATGCCAAATGAATCTGGCTTTGGAGGCACGTATTTTTCTCAAATGACTATCAAGGAAGTTACTGCATCACCCTGTTCTGGATTCAGATGATTAGCTTACAGATCTCAGACGGCAAGTGAGATAAATCTTGGTTTCTGTGGCTTGCATGTAATATAAGTATTGCACAAAATGAGGGAACTGTTTCTCCTGAATGCAGCAGAAGCCAGATTTTGAGAGATTATCGATAGCTCCAGGTTTTCCCATTTTTAGGTTTTAGAGTAGAAGATTTACAAAAGCTTCTAATATTGCATTTTCAGGCTGTTCCTTTTCTTTCAAACCGTAGTATCAGATTCAAATATATGAACTAACTAGACCATAAACTCCTACAAGAATCAAGCTCTACAAGCTCTACTCCTGCTCTAGATGCATAGCTGATGATTGCCATCATCATCAACAGGATTCTGCTGGAATAAATTTCACCTAAAAAATAAGTGTTTTGATGGGGGGCAAGGGGATGCATTGATTCGAGTTTTCAACAGAAAAAATAATAGAAACGGGGAAGGCTTGGAAATGTCAAAAGAAGCTGTAGCCAGATTATTTAAGGAATTTAAGTGGGTTAACACCATTGAAAGCACTAATGGTTAGGTGCTTTCTTGAAGAACAAAACTGTACTGTAGATCCTCATTTTCAATTTACTGTATGCAACTGATGTCAACATTCATAATGCTGTTAGCCCCAAGGAAATGTCCTTACTAGTAGGTTCCCTTGCAAGAACCGTGAGACTGATGCTGTAAGTGACTTGCATGAATACCATGGGACCTGCATCTAAAGAGAAAGGAGAAACATTCATTAGTTAAGAAATAGCTTGGCTGCTTTTTTGTCTTTTTCATCTCTTACCACTGCTCTGCTACTGCTTTTGGTCTATATAATCAGCTAATGAGATTTCCACTTCTTCAGGCAATGAGGCAAGTTGTGCTTGAAGAAAAGTTGTGCCTAGATTCATTGCAATGCATTCATGTACTATTAAGAAATATTTTACAGAGCAGTGCATTTAAACAAATATTAAATTCACACAATTGTTAATCAGTGTGCCATCTGGAAACATTTGAAAGTTTAGACTCTTAATTGCCTGAATCTCATAAATGTTCAAAATTGTTGCATACTACAGGCTATATTGCGTTTAGGACTTTTTTACTGTATAAATACATGTAATTAAAACGTGAGATAGGAACACTTTCCAGCAGCTGTTGTGAGAGCTGTAACCATCTTCCCTATTAATCTTCAGGGATTTGAAATATGTGTTGCTGAGCACCAGGGTCAACGACATGCCGTTACATTTGAATCCCACCATTTGACAAAGCATTGCATTCTGTTTCTAAATTCTTTCATGTGACTGACAGCTACATCCATTTCTTCCCGAGGCCACTCTTTAAATTCCTTTGTACTTGTAGAAGCAAGTTTGCTGGCTCAAGAATTTTGTCTTAACTCTGCCTCTAAGACTTGTCAACGGCAAATTAGGACAAGAAATTCTAATTTATGTTTCAAAGGCACCTATGGTAGTAAGAGAAACTATTTTTATTTACTTTTTTTTTCCTCAAAAGTGTCATATCAAAGACTCTATAATTACTATATATTTTCAGGAGATGTCATATTATATTGACTTCAGGGGGCAAGTGGTAGATAGGGTTAATCTGAGTAAAGTCAGTGAAATGCACAAAGGATTTCTCTTCATGGCAACTGTTACTTAGAGAATTAACTATCTATCTCAGTAAGAAAACAGAAATATTTAGGCTATCAGCTGCTCTAGTCCAAGATGTGTGAATACAGAGATAGAAGGCACTGCTAGAGTAGGGCAACTTCTTCACACCATAGGTCAGTGGAAGAGCATCCCTTGTCATACACCCTTCATGGTTTTGACCAAGGTAATGAAAAGGTTTTCAGTGATGGTGCATCTACTGTTTTTCAGCAGACATGTTCAACCATCTGGCATTAACAGGTAGTTGTAATAGCATCTCCCTCTTTGCTTTCTCAGGAAACTCTCCGTGCCTGTTTCCTGTACTCTCCTGTTCTCCACCATGGGTCACAGATGCTCCTTACTGGGCGAGCCCAGAGGCAATCAGCATTGACTGTTTTTCTCTGCATTAGTTCTCAAGCTAAGGCTATCAGCCACCAGCACCTTTTACAGCCAGCCAAACAGCGAGCAACATACATGATACAGGCTCCTTTTTGTTGTTTCCAGATACTAAAATATGTTATTAAAATGGTTTTCCCATACTATTTATAAATATTAAATAACTGTGATTATTACTCTAGGAAAGATATGTAGTTGAGAAGAGAAAGGAGTGATTTATGTGCTCTTGAGACAGATGACCCATACTGGTGTACGTGGAAGGCATGATGGTCAAGCTGGTAGCTGATGGGAATGATTCTCTCTCCAAATGTCAAGCAGGAATTTTTTTTGTGTAGGGTTGCCCGAGGATTCAAGAAACAAATTAATGACTGAATGTCATTGCCCTTAATCTCATTTCTAAGAGGATCTCCATGAGGGCAATGGAAAAGCATGTTTGGGAACAGAAAGCCTACATGTTGGGGAGGTACATGATTGGCAAAGCATCAGTGTAAGAAAGGTATAATTTGTCCTCTACCTTTTAGATAAGCATTAGCATGTAATAAACCAAATAATTCCTTTTTTTTCTTTTTTTTTTTTCCCCTGAGCTTATATCTCTGGCCTGAGAAATAAACCATAAACCAGATCAACTAAGGTTTATCTTGCTGCCTTTATTCCATTTCCAAAACGCTGTCTTCTCTAGTATTTTTCAGTGGTAGACCCCTGAAGGACTGGACACCTCCAATAAAACCCCCTTTGCCCGATGAGTACATGGAGAACACAGCTAGATGGGACAATGGGCTTGCAAAATCCAGAAAACGCAGTTGGTACTGTCTTTTCATCATGACAACTCCGATGACACCCCTCCTCTTAATCCCTTTTCTGCCCTCCTGCAGGTGTGAGGGATGACCACTTTTGCAAGAAGAAAGAAAGCAAATACTGCTTTCCCAAATTAGGATCTCACAGAACAACCATAAACTGAGAGCTTCAGCATTTCTTCTTTATTATCACAATCATTTGTTAAAGAGGGGAGGCCTGAACGGTTCTTTTTTTTCCTGAGACTACCTGTTCTTGAAGGAGCACATATTTTCTTGAGAAGAGGAAAATTCAAACATGGGAGGACACCTGTAGCAGTTCTTATCCAGCCATTACTGGAAACATGCAGAACAGGGAAAAATAGAGCTTTAAATCAGTATTTTTGTGACACAGCTGACGAAGCATAATGCAAGTAGGGCTTCCATACCTTTGGGTTATGAAATTAGAGACACAGGGCCTGAGTTATTAGTGTTAAAGAGAAAGAAAAGTGCTGGTTTAGCACAAATGAAAAATTCCCACCAGTTGACTCATGCAGTCTTTTTTGTGAGTGCAGAACCAGATCAACAAATACAGGATAAAGAAGCAAATCTATTTAAATAGCTAGAAAGTGGGGCTGCTGTCATTTAGACACAGATATATCACAGTTTTAACTGGGTAGGGCTTTGGAATTCAAAAGTACCAGGTTTCTGTTTCGAGACACCAACCCAAGATCTCTTTTCCTTTTCCTTATTATCAAGGAGCTGATTTCATCCTTTCTTTCCTGATTTTGGAAATATTTCTGTGTCCCAAACTCAACGTCTGACCTGTTGTCCAATGTAATTGCTTTCTACTGCTCTATCATTTGAAAGAGAGGACTATTTCATCTGCCTTACCTTGGTTTTGAGCTCAGAAATATTTATTTTTACTGATCTCTGCTGCTGCTTTCCTATGTGACGCTGAGCAAAGGATTTCACCTTTTGTTCAGTATTCCTCTGTTTCATTCTTACAATGACAAACTAACAGTATTAATTTCTCTGGTCCATTTCAACTGTTAGCTCTTTGGTCCATTTACTTCTGTAAGACAAATGCTGAATAATAATTCTACCAAAATGTTTTGAAAAAAGGAAGAAATGGAATAAATCAAGGAAGCATCGGAAAAACACAACAAAATCAGTTATTCTGTATGCAGTGGGACAAGTGAAGCCAAGCTAGCAATGAGTTTGTGTTTCTTACTGGTTCTTCTCATGCCCAATAAGGCGCAAGCTCTAATTCAGGCTTGTGGATGGTTGCAAAATTCAGAGCTTCTCGTTCTTCTGTTGCTTATCTGGTACTGTTAATGACTGAGACTACATCAAGCCTACGCTATGGAGGGGATACCAGTAATATGTCTTTCCTCTGTCTGGCCACTTAATTTTATAAAACTCAAAGGCTGTAACATCCTTGCAATCTGTACCCCATCTGTCAAATTTTGGCTGAAATTGGCCAACAGATGTTTTGCAATGCTACTGCTTCTCTCCAGTTCTACCACATTCCTCCCCCAACATGCTGCTTTGACACACGCACCCAACACCGTGGTATGTGGAACACATAACAAGGCAAGGCTTTTAAAAGCCCTCTTCGTTCCTCATAATAAATCCATGCCTGGACGTCAACATCTGTATGCCTCAGACAAGAAAGTAACTTGTTCTAGGCAAAGGGGAAATCTGTGGAGCATTTGAACTGCCTGAAAGGGTGTATTATGTAAACAGATATGCAAAGCAAATGGTGGGAAAAGAAATGCAGGTAGAAAAGGGAAAATGAGTTCTTGCGAGGTCATACAGGAAGATAGCTGTAAAGATGGAAAGGAAATTTGGGTTTCTCGTGTCACATTAATTCTCTGTCCCGGACTTCACAGCCTCACATTGCCACTGGTACATTATCTCTACGATTGCCTCAGTCTTCTTTCTTGTGAATTCCAGCATGCCAAACTCAGAATTTCCTGATGGTCTTTCTCTTAAATCCTGCAAGATTTTTTGCTGCTCACAATGCAATTCTAGTACTACAGACTATTCAGACTGGATTAGGCAATTCTAGTGCTACAAATTATTTGGATTCAATTATTTAATCAGGTCATTTTAGACTAAGTATCATAGAACCATAGAATCATAGAATGGTTTGGGTTGGAAGGGACCTTTAAAGATCAGCTACTCCAACTACCCTGCCATGGGTGGCAACATGTTTCACTAGATCAGGTTGCTCAAAGTCCCATCCAAATTTACTCTGAACACTTCCAATGGGGAATCTGCCACTTCTCTGGGCAAGTTTCAGTGTCTCACCACCCTCTGTAAAAAATTTCTTCCTTATGTCCAATCTAAATGTACCCTCTTGCTGTTTAAAACTGTTGCTCCTTGTCCTACGACTCCAGGCACTGATAAAAAGTCTCTCTTAATATTACTTATAAGCGCCCTTTAAGGCCATAATATTGAAAGACCACAATAAGATCTTCCCAGAGCCTTCTCTTCTCCAGGCTGAACAACCTCTCAGCCTTTCTTCACAGCAGAGGTATTCCAGACCTATGACTGGGTTTGGGACCCTCCTCTGGACACACTCCAACAGGTCCACGTTTTTCTTGTACTGGGGATCCCAGAACTGGATGCAATACTCCAGGTGGGTTATCAAGACATAGTGACTGAAACATCAGGACAAAATGCTTCTGCATCATAAAGTGATAGCGCTCTCTTTCTGATTCAACTCAGGGATAAAGTGGTTCTAAATTTTTCAAAACAAGGACTTTGCTGTTAACATATCTCATTCAAGGCAAAATAAGCAGCTTCTGAGACATCCAAAAGAAGAACTGCAGGCCACTAGAGCCTTTGGGATTCTTGACATGGACATCATGTGGATGACAACATCCACCATGCTCAGTAGGAAAGGTGTGGAGAAATTATTTGAGTGCCACTGATCTTGTCTTAGATTGAGGGATGGTACAGTTGATCTTTCAAAGACGTTCCAAGCACAGTTTTCTATGATTTCTAGGAATGATGGTCCACTGTGTTTCTCAGCAGAATAGGGTAGTGATGCTGCACTGGGGAATTTTTGTGCTAGTAATATGCACAGATAATGAAGAGATCAGAAGATAGGCACACACGGAGAAATAGATATGATATGGAAATAGACCTATAATTCTTGTTTGGATTTGGCAAGCTCGATGTTGCTTGGGCTGATATTCACAATTTATTCTCTTGTTTCTTGCTGCTTCCCCTAGCATTTTTCTTTTAAAGCAAAAGAACTATATTAACTACCAACCCCTTTCCCCCAAATCTTTCTCACACAAAACCTTCTGAATCTCTAGATTAAAGCAACATAAGAATGAGAGAAATCTTTCCTCTTTAACGAACAAGCTGAAGAAAGGGTTAAAGATATTTTCTGCACCTGGAAATTTTTTTCAACAGTAGCAGAGATGAGCAGACAGACAGCAGCCTTTGATCTTTCCATGTTGTGTCACAGCTTGTGCACGAAAATATTTCATGTGAGGTTTGAGAGAGTCTGCCATCTGACTATGAAAGGTGGGGAATGCCATGATAAAGAACATCAAGGAAAGACGCTCTGAAGCCTTGTTTCCTCAGACAAGGCTGTCAATATACCTTTTCCTTATATATTACAATCACAGCTGGACAGTCACACAGCTGGAGACAGTCTTTCTTGCAAGGTCCGCCTTGCAAGGTCCTTCCTGCCTAAAGTGTAGGTGGACACAGAAGTAGAATTACTTTTCACAGTGGCATCAGGACAGTCCCCCGTAGGTCTGATTCTCACTTCTCCTATAGGAATCAAGGCCCAGATTTATCCTATATGACTTAAGGTACCTGAGCTGTAAGACTATTATCCACTCAGAGAAGAAGGAAAGGGATAGGTATCTCAGGAGAATCATCCAACCTACCTAAATTCTAAGTCATCCCATCAATACACTTACCTCTGTCTCCATAATGACTATAGACGCAGCCTCTGTTGCCAGAGAGATCTTGAGTAAGTACTTCAACTTGGGTGGGATGAATACAGGCCTGCTGACCCAAACTATGATCGGAAAACAACCAGGTCAATAACACCTTGCAAAGTAAGAAGCCACTTCAGAGTTCACCAAGTTAAATCTGAACTACTTCTGATTTCAGTATGTTTTCCATAAAATTATATGACTTCACCCAAACAACATTTTCAGAGAATCTCTGTTTGTTCTTGTACATAATGTAGCTGATCTGTGTTTTCTTTTAAGACAAGGATGTAAGTATAAATAATGTCTGTTGCACACAGTTTACTAAGACATGGAGACACATTATATGCAAGCATTTTTGTGAAACATATGGAGAAAGAGAGAGTACACAACATTTTTCTTCCATTTTTTTTTCAGAATGTATTTGATGATCCAGGAAAGAAAACCCTGATAAAGCGAGACATTGCAGAGCAATTTGAATTCAATATTTGTATCTCCACCACCATTTTACCGACATGGAATCTGTAGGAGGTAGAGCTGAACAGGATTGCATGAGGTCTTCCTCTTTACTCCTTAACAGGGTATCAAGATGCAAGATCAACTATATCTAAGCCCTTTTGGCAGCTACTTACCCACCCTGCTCTCAAAAACCTCCAGCAGTGGATATTTCAACAAGTTTTTCTCAGGCAATATCATCTAATACTTCACTTCCCTTCACTTTTCTCTCAACATCAAGATGTTAGGAATATGCCACATGAATATTTAGGGAAAAGTAAGAAAAGAAATAGAAACAAGATGGGGTTTTTCCATTTAAATTAATCAGGATTAATTTTTATAATGCATTTCACTGATGTCCTTGCACTGGACACACGTCATTGTGGCGGTTTGACCCTGGCTGGATGTCAGGTGCCCACCAAAGCCCCTTTATCACTCCCCTCCTCAGCTTGATAGGGGAGAGAGAATACAACAAAAGGCTCATGGGTCAAGATAAGGACAGGGAGATCACTCAGAAATTACCGTCACAGGCAAAACAGACTCATCTTGGGGAAATTAGCTTAATTTATTACCAATCAGATCAGAGTTGGATAACAAGAAATAAAACCAAACCTTAAAAAAAACACATTCCCCCACTCCTCCCTTTTTTCTGGGCTCAATTTCATTCCTGAATTTTCCACCTTCTCCCCACAAGTGGCACAGGGAGGGGGGGGAACGGGGATTTGGGCCAGTTCATCACACTCTGTCCCTGCCACTCCTTCCTCCCCAGGGCAGGACTCCTCACGTTCCTCCCCTGCG
>NW_009259792.1:2901135-2914382 GCF_000687185.1 Egretta garzetta | reverse complement strand
CCTCCTTCAGGCACCCCCCTGCTCTGGCGTGGGGTCCTCCCCGGGCTGCAGGTGGGGATCTGCTCCCCCGTGGGGTCCCTGGGCTGCAGGGGCACAGCCTGCCCCACCATGGGCTGCCCCAGGGGCTGAGGGGAATCTCTGCTCCGGCGCCTGGAGCTCCTCCTGCCCCCCTGCTGCACTGGCCTGGGGGCTGCAGGGCTGCTCCTCTCACGTGTTCTCACTCCTCAATCTGGCTGCAGTTCCACAGGTTTATTTCCCCTTCTTAAATAAGTTATCCCAGAGGTGCTACCACTGTTGCTGATGGGTTCAGCCTTGGCCAGCAGCAGGTCCTTCTTGGAGCTGGCTGGCATTGGCTCTATTGGACCCAGGAGAAGCTTCCAGCAGCTTCTGAAGAAGCCACCCCTGGATCCCCCCCTGCTACCAAAACCTTCCAACCTAAACCAAATACAGTCATGGTTACTTTTACTTACTGAGTGGAGAGCACAGAAGAAGCAAAACTGAATTCTCACATATGGGCCATGGACAGCTTTTTGAAACATCAGTATAAGCCAACTTTTAAATTTAATATACTGGATTCTTCATGGATTAGAAAGAAGTGCAAAGGACCCCTGGAAAAAAAAGTGTGACTCTCCCTTTTCTTGCCCTGCAGGGCTGAAGGATAATTGATTGTAAAGATTTTGGCATGTTTAGGACTGTTTCAGGACTCGGTTTTGCTCTCCAAGGGCTTTTCCAAGGAAATCCACATACAGAAGGGAAAAGAGATTTTTATATGGCTAGGTTTTCTCCTTAATAAGTAATAAATAGTAAGAAGTAAAACAAGGATTTGGAGAACTGGAATAAGTCCATGGAAGCAGAGAAGAGGCAAGGTTTATAGGGCAAGGTAGAAAGGAATGGTGATACGTAAATGTGCAGTGATACAGTTTTTCGGTTCTCCTGTTGTACCACCATCTAAACACCCCATATTTATACCCATAAGCACATGTGACCTGACATATAGATGTGTGGATGCACAGTAAATGAAGTGTGGGCAAGGTATCATCATATGTGTATGTGTATAAACACTTATGTGACTTCATGTTCATATATATAGAAAATGTATTATGCTTTCCTCAGTGCCTCTCCTTTTTAAAAAACAGCACGTAGTTTTCAAACATCACTGAAATTTGTTCTTTTTTTTTATTGGAAGTGTTTCACTTAAATAAATGGATTCCTAACAACCTATTTTTTTCAGTCCTTTCCGAGTTTACGATAGTTAATAAGTATCAAAATGTTCAGTATATGTTTGTATGGCAAAACCTGGATGGAACTGTGATCTGGGGATGGAGCATAGACATAGGAGATATTTTAAATAGCTGTCTTCTTGGTCACTTGTCACCGGGTCAGAAGTTTCTGCAGCACTAGCGGACCCAGTCTCCCTCATCTTTTCTCTTGGCCTTGATCATGAAACACATGGTCATCTCATTGCTCTCTCCTCTAGAGCTGAATACTCCAAGTCTTGCTGAAGAAGCAGTAGTAATTTTCACATCAATAATCCTTGCCATAAAGACCCCTTGCCAAAGAATAATGAATATAAATTGGTCAAGCTTCCCAAATTCCCATAATACAAATCAGATACAATCAAGGGTGAAATTAAAGGATCTCCCAGCCTTTCTACAGCCACTGATCTTGTTTCCATTTTTAAGGAAATTATAGTAGCTTAAATAAAGGGAATCCTGACAACCATTTATTTTTGCTTTCCTTTCAGAGCTTTCACAGTTAATAAACACTTAACATTTTCAAAATTAATTGCAGTGGAATTTTCTGCACTGTTTAGAGAGCCTTGAAAAAAGGAGTTGTCAAACAGACCCAATATGTCTCAAACTCGACAACCATATGACTTAGCCTTGTGTTTTAGCCATACGGATGAGGAAGACAACTGTGATTACTCCTCGTGAAAGGGGGGGAAGTGAACAAGATTGCTAATGTCAGCCTGGGTTGTCAAGTGTAACCAAGACTGTGGAATTGCTGAGCTGTGTACCCAAGAGTGTGTCAAGGCTGGATAACTTCCATAAAATAGGACAGTCCATCACGTGGTGCTTTGAGCCAGTTAAAGAGTATGTGTGCCTACAACAGATGTGCCATGTTAAAGATAGTACCCAAAAATGGTCAGGTGCCAGCATAACAAGTTTGTGAGCAGATCCTCCCAGCAGGAGCCAATTTCAGTGAAACAAGCTGGCAAGGCAGCACACTTGTCATGGACGCAAATGCCAGATTTGGCATCTGCAGTTCTGTGGCACAGAGGGGGGGAAAAAGATCCAAGTTTCCACTCCCAACTGGTGCCAGGGCTTCAAAGAAGAAATCTCTCAGATGTTTGGTCTGTGGAAAATGTTGACATGATTACATAAATCTCAATAAATATAAAAAATTTTAAAAAAAGAAGGAAAAGCAACAACAGCAACAATAAACCAAAATCCCAAGCAGTAGCTACTCTGTAGTCTGGTGATCTCCTTTGCTTAGTTGTTAAAAAAATAAGTTGTTATCCTGGCTTCTCTGAAGTCGAATACTCATCATGGCATCACTGCATGCTTGTACGAAAATATTCACAGCCCAGACAAACCTGGAAAATGGACTGTTGTTAAAATGTGAAGGCCCATGTTGGGCAGTCCTTTGCAGCCTTTTCACTCATTAAAGATAACTGGAGTTTGTTTAAGCAAACACAGACCCCCACTGTTGCCAAGTTCATTTCTCATTATTTCTCATTGTTATTTATTTCTCTTTTCCATGGGAGCCCAAGCAATTGCTTTTAAGTCTGACAGTTTCCCAGAAGACAGTTGTAAGAGAAAATGATGGACAAATTTGTATTGAGAACTTTCTGGTTTATTGAATGCAGGTGTCACTTGGGAACGGAAGGCGCAGTGACATGTGTTCCAAGATTCAAGGAAACCAGTTAAGGAGGAATTTTCAGGATTGTCTCCTCCCTCCAAGGTTTAAAAAATATCTGTGACAGTAAAATATTCGAGTTTACAGCTTCTGTTCTGTGCAATCTCCAAGTATGACTGGAGAAAACTTACACCTTGCACCCAGATGGAGCACCTCCCCCAAAGACTAAGGGGATGCTTAATGGTTACCATCACTGAAGACATGTTCTACAGGGTTCAGAGTCACACCAGTAACAGATGGCTTGCAGTTTCACTTAGCCTTTTATTGATGGTAGGTGCAAACAGCCTTTAGAATGGGCTTGCCAATATTACAGAAGCAATGCCAAACCAGATGTTTTTTGATTGCCTGGAACCAGGAAACTCTGGTTTTCTCAATTTCAGGAGAATGAATGGTGGCTTAATTTTCAGGACAACGTATCAGTTTACTACAGTCACTCAGTTTCTTTTCAAGGCAGCAGACAGTGATATGTTTTCCTACAATTCGAACACGTAGAAGCTGGCAAAGGTCATCTGAGACTTCTCAGGGATCAGATTGACCAGGATGAGTTGGATCTCCTACACAGGGTATTCCAGCCATGTTTTGCCAGTTGTTACGTCCATCCTACAGTATGGATCTAAGCTGATGAACAAAAAACACCTGTATGAAAACACTGGTATAAAAATATGGCACATAACGAATTTTAAACTCAGATGAGAGAAAAAGGAAAGAGAAAATTCTGGAGTTATACTGACTGAATTGCTCTCTAATCAGAAAACTGCGTGTATCAGCTGAAAAATTGGACAGGGGAGTGCAGTTATAGCAAAGCCATACTGCATCCAAGATAAACAGACTGCGGCGGTGGCTACAGATTGGTATAACCTGGCTGGAGAAGATAATTTCTTGGAAAAACAGTATGATTTTGGAATCTGGAAACTCTTTTACATCCTTTCCATCTCCCTCCATTGTCTAATTCCTCATTTTTTTCCTAGGTTAAGCCAAAGAAGATCTGAAAGATTTCATGAGAACAGACAACACTCTGGAGACTTTTTAGGGCTACAGTTTCTTATTTACCCATAAGGGAAACTTCTAGGGTCAGTAGCCCAATATTTAAAGACACTCAGACTGGGCTGAGGCAGAAGTTGCGTAGAAATAGATACGGATGAATTGATTTTACTAAAGATGAGGTTGTTGAACAAGCTAAACCATTCCCCAGAAATTACTCTTTCTGTCTATTGAGGATGAACATGAATACAGAGATTTACATTTTGGCGTGTAAGCGCAGGTGAGCTCAATCTGCCTAGATATCTAAATCCAAAAATGTGTGAAGTGTGTAAGTTAGATGGCCCTGAGGTGTCAAAACCAAAACAGTGTTCTCTTTGGGTCCTTATATAATCAGTGAAGAGAAAGAAGCCCTTCCATTACATTAGAGTCCTGTTTTGAGTCTTCCTTTGGAGTTGTATCATCTGTTGACTAGAAGAGGTTAGAGAACCATCTTAGCTTTGACTCCATACAGCAGTTTTACTTCAGGGACTGTGAATAACTCCATTGATCCTGTTCCTTCTCCTTCCTACCTCCTCAAGTGTACACCTTCATTGTAATTTTCTTTTAAAGAATCATAGAATCATTTAGGTTGGAAAAGACCTTTAAGATCATCAAGTCCAACCATTAACCCAGCAGTGCCAAGTCCTCCACTAAACCATGTCCCTAAGCACCTCATCTGCCTGGCTTTTAAATACCTCCAGGGATGGGGACTCAACCACTTCCCTGAGCAACCTGTTCCAATGATTGATATCCCTTTTGGTGAAAAAAATTTTTCCTAATGTCCAATCTAAACCTCCCCTGATGCAACTTGAGGCTGTTTTGTCTCATCCTATCACTTGTTACTTGTGAGAAGAGACCAACACACACCTCACTACAGCCTCCTTTCAGTTAGTTGTAGAGGGCGATAAGATCTCCCTTGAGCCTCCTTTTCTCAAGGCTGAACAACCCCAGTTCCCTCAGCTGCTCCTTATCAGACTGGTGCTCCAGATGCTTCACCAGCTTTGTTGCCCTTCTCTGGACACAGTCCAGCCCCTCCAGGTCCTTCTGGGAGTGAGGGCCCAACACTGAACACAGTATCTGAATTGCGGTCTCACCAGCGCTGAGTACAGGGGCACGACCACTTCCCTACTCTTGCTGGCCACACCATTTCTGATACAAGCCAGGATGCTATTGGCCTTCTTGGCCACCTGGACACACTGCTGGCTCATATTCAGCCGGCTGTCAACCAGTACCCCCAGGTCCCCGGCCCCCCCCCCAGCCACTCTTCCCTGAGCCTGTAGCTTTGCATGGGGTTGTTGTGACCCAAGTGCAGGACCCGGCACTGAGCATTGTTGAACCTATCCAGGTCCCTCTGCAGAACCTTTCTACCCTCAAGCAGATCAGCACCCACACCCAATGTGGTGTCATCTGCAAACTTACTGAGGGTGCACTCAATCCCCTTGTCCAGATCATTAATAAAGATGTTAAACAGAACTGGCCCCAGTACTGAGCCCTGGGGAGCATCACTTTGTGACTGGCCACAAACTGGATTTAACTCCATTGACCACAACTCTTTGGGCCCAGCCATCCAGCCAGTTTTTTACCCAGTGAAGAGTATGCCCATCTGAGCCGTGAGCAGCCATTTTCTCCAGGAGAATGCTGTGGAAAATGATGTCAAAGGTTTTACTTAAAGTCCAGATAGACAACATCCACAGCCTTTCCCTCATCCACTAAGTGGGTCACCTTGTCATAGGAGGAATCAGACTGGTCAAGCAGGATCTGCCTTTCATAAACCCATGCTGACTGGGGCTGATCTCCTGGTTGTCCTGTATGTGCCACATGATGGCCCTCAAGAAGATCTGCTCCATAACCTTCTGTGGCACCAAGGTCAGGCTGTAGTTCCCTGGATCCTCCTTCCAGCCCTGCTTGTAGATGGGCATCACATTTTCTAACCTAAAAGAAGTTGTTCATTACAGGCCTGGTTTGTTTGTGCTTTTGAATATACATTTTTATTGACTTCCAACGGTGTCTGCAAAAAATTGGTGTTTCAGGGTGACTAAAAGGTGGATCAACATTCAAAATCCTGGTTGTGCAGTGCTGAAAGATCAGAGGCAGATCTGACCTTTTGTATTTTAGCAATGATGTACACCTTCTTCAGAAAATTTCTGACTCACTGTAAAGTCTAACACCTGAAGGGAAACATAAAATGAATTGTATCAGGTAATACAGTTCCTTGCAAAATCTCAAATTTCTAGAGCTTCTAGGAAAAAAAAGTACATTCCTCCTCTTTTCATGCAGAAAGAGAAAAGAACCAGGGACAAATCAGAAGGTGTACTTTACAAACAGGGGTTGTTTTGTGCATATTGGCTCTCAGACCTTTTATTTGGAAAGGGATCCATTTGTGGTTTAGCATTTGATAGTTCTGAAAAGCACTAGAAGTCATCCTATTTCATTCACGAGTGCCTAATTACATGCAACCCATTTTTATGACTGGCTTTCTCAACACTTAGGGGGTTTTCTGAACCTTGAGATCTTTACTTAAAAGATCAGGTGACTCCATCTCTTTCAAGAAACAATTTTTTTAACTTTTGTAGATTTTAAAAAAAGTTTGAAAACTTGACCTAATATCACACTGAAGTACCCTGAGATTTCAGAGGGGGGATCTGAATGTTACTGTCTGTCCTTCCATCAAAATACTGATGTTTGACCCTACATTTCTTTTTAAGGAACATTTGTTCAGAATTTTGTAGTGCTTAGATTATTCCACTCATTGCTTCATATACACAAGAGGAAAAATAACAGGGGATGGCTCCTGAAATAGCCAAATAGCTGAACCCAGGGGGCAGGGGGGCAGCTGCCCTGCGAGCGCCCTTCACATCGTGCTCCCAGCTGTGGCCCATGGAAGGTGAGGGCTGCAGGGCTCTTGCAGAAAGGAAGATCCTTTCCCCTGCCCATCTAATTCTTGGCTTCTGTTGTGTCTGTTGCCTGCGGTGCCAGCTACTGACAGAAATGACAGCATTTTAGTGGCCGTGTCACCTGGCCTGCTAGCACTAAGAATAGAGCAGCTCTATTTCTCTGCTGCTGCTAAATCCCCATGAGCGTATGACATAACCGGAGGAAACCCATCCAATCTGCTTCGCCACGATGTCCTAAGCTTCCGTGCTGCCAAAGAGGTGTGCTGCTACCCAGTTTGTAGAGCCTGCATCTGCTTGCTGTCCAGTCCAGGTGGTGCAACAGCAGCACCAAAGCTGGCTGATGTGTTGGGGTGCTCAGCGTTAAAAAAGGAGACAGCAATTCACGTTTTTCCAAGCACATCCTTATACCCACATAAAGCCCACCAAGGCTGCCTTGCTCATCCCATTGTGCTTATTTCAATAATGTTTTCCTGGCCTTCCTCAGACTGAGGAGCGGCTTCCCTGTCTCAAAGAAATACTCTACACATAAACTGATGCTAAAATAACTGAAAAGGTGGCTTAATGCTGCTTTGAGTCTGGAAATCCTTGGGCAGAAAATTATTGCAGAATGAAGGCAACAGAATCAATTTTGGTCAAGATCATTTGTTGCTGACCTTCACTTTACTGCATTTTGTGACTTGGAGATTCAGGTTCCATACAGTGATGGTGCCTACACCAAAACATCTTTGCTCTGTACAGCCTAGAACAAGGAGACCAAGGAGTGCCAACCCTTTCTCCAGAAGCTTCTTCTTGTCAGGGGTGCCCTTGGGTGCTGAAATTCCTTTGCAGCTGCCTACCTTCTTCCATCTGAACTGGGGATGTGTCTGCCTTTAGTATTGTTAGAGTGGTATAAGTATATTGACAAATCTTATTAGCGAGGACACATCCTGTACTGATGAAAAACTTCTTTAGTTGGTATAGATTGAACAATTCCTTCTCCCCAAAGGAGCAGCTGTATCAGCTAAAGGATTTTTTATTCTATTTTATTTATTTTAGAACTTTATCCATAAGTTTTGCTGCTACTGCTGCTTAGTTATTTTTTACCCCATTGTGTCAAACAGCACATTTACAGTGCCAAAATTTCTTAAAACAGATCAAATTTGCCCAAGGAGCTTGTAGAGTTTCCCTCCTTAGGGATATTAAAAAACAGTCTTGAGACAGTCATGGGCAACTGGTTCTAGGTGGCCCTGCTTGATGTGTAGGTTGGGCCAGATGACCTCCAGAGGTCCCTTCCAACCTCAGCTATTCTGTGATTCTGTGAAATTTCAGTTGGTTTAAGCACACAGCTTTAGATTTTTGTCATTAGATTAGTTCATGACACAATTCTTTGATACCAGTCATTAAATATAATATACTGTCAATACTAATACTACTAATAATAACAACCACAGCTAATATCAAATTTATCCTTCTATTACAAAACTAAAAAGATTTTAAAAATTCAGTTTGTTGCAACTGAAATCTTGTAACAATCTCTATAATAACAATGCTGTATCAGTTTGAAATAAATATTGGTTTTAGATTGCTCTTAAATTATCTAGCTACAGTTTAATCAAACAGAATGTAAGTATATTTTTTCCAATAGATTTCAACCCCAATTTTGGGCCAGATGACCTCCAGAGGTCCCTAGATCATATGAAAAACAGTAGATTAATTTGTAAATCTGGCCTACTGCACTTAAGTTTGAAATATATTTTCTGTCCTGTTCCTTTGCTGCATTTATTGTGTTCAGCTATGGCAGACTGTGGGGAGACACAATTGTGGATATGGTCCTAGGTGATGTGAAAGTTTCCAAAATTCCCTTACAAATTAACAACTGCATGTAAAAGATCATATGAAAAACAGTAGATTAATTTGTAAATCTGGCCTACTGCACTTAAGTTTGAAATATATTTTCTGTCCTGTTCCTTTGCTGCATTTATTGTGTTCAGCTATGGCAGACTGTGGGGAGACACAATTGTGGATATGGTCCTAGGTGATGTGAAAGTTTGAAGTGCGTTTGAAATGTTATTACATTCCTGTTAATTTTAAAGGTATTCATCAATGTTGGGTCAATGACTTCATTACAGAGCCCATACTTAATTTTAATAATGCTGTTGTGGTAATCACATCATCCCTTTGTCATGAAATAAATTATTTCTATGTTCAACCTTTTAAGGCTTCTGATTTTGTTCAACTTCTGCCAAAAACAATATTTGTCCTACTTTCTTCTTTCAGATTCAATTTATAATTTTTTACCAAACAAAAAGCAAAAGTTCACAATGAGGGACTCTTCCTTCTTTTTTTGTTTTCCAACTGTGCTATCTAGCCATCATGAGCAATATTTCGAGAGGCACTAAAACAAAAAAGAAACAAAATGCACAGTTTTATCATGTTTTATTAGTTTTAAGCTGTACGTTTACTTCAGGAAGAGAGAAACTGGAAAATGTAATGCTGTTATGTCCACGTATCACAAAATTTTTCTTACATACACACTGCAAAAAATTATTAATAACTTTGGAAATGAGCACATGACTTTTTCTATGGCTACAGTTTAGAGTCATCCCTCTGAATATCTGTGGAAAATTGTTGCTGGAAATACATCCTGCAATATTTCTGGAGCTCAGACTGTGAGCCTTTACAACAGCACTGTGTCTTTATAGAGTTTTTAATGACCTGCAAGGCAAAAGAAACTGATTTATGCCTCTTCTGTTCTACTCCACATGCACATGCATAAGTGCCCATCCATGCTTGAACACAAACATTAAAAGAGCATTAGAAAAGCCACTGAAGTGAAGCACTCCAAAGCTAAGAAATGCCAGGCTTTGCCACCTGTACATATGCACCTTCTTCCTCTGTCGTACAGGTTTTCTCATGAAAGCTTTAACTCCTTGCTTGCCTATTCTTTTTCCAAAGGTTCCATGCCGTAAGAACGGAGGCTGTTCATTTAGTTAATCATTAATCAATATTTTATTATACCCAAATTATTCAAAATGGAATCCAAAGTCTGTTCTGCATTTAAAAATAGGATACAAGTCATTTATATCTCATATATGTACATTTATGTGTGGACTGAACGGATATAGATATTTAATCATAGAATCATAGAATGTTTTGGGTTGGAAGGGACCCCTAGAGGTCATCCAGTCCAACCCCCCTGCAGGGAGCAGGGACACCTTTAACCAGATCAGGTTGCTCAGAGCCCCATCCAACCTGGCCTGGAATGTTTCCAGGCATGGGGCCTCCACCACCTCTCTGGGCAACCTGTTCCAGTGTTTTACCACCCTCATTGTAAAGAATTTCTTCCTTATATCTAGTCTAAACCTACCCAATTTGATTGTTTCTGTTCTCCTTTAGCCGGTCTAGTGCAAAGAGCAGGGATTCATACCTGTATAAAGTCTACTGACAACATCTATGTGCCATTTAGGTTCATTTTGTTACTATAAGGAGGGCACAAGCTGCCTTCATTCTGCCATAGGAGCAGATAATTCCACTCACAGGTGGGATGCTAACCTGATGACTTCAGTTTTCATGTGCTTGATTTTCTCAGTGGTGATATGTCACTGTAGGTCAGTTGGAAAATGCATTTCTCCCTCCGAGTCAATCCAGGAAATTTCTCTTCTAGGCAGGAAGCTGCTTGGGTCTTTTCACAACTTGGGCAATCAGCTGGAAGAAGCTATTAATCAGGCGGGTATTTTGGCAGGATATTCACCAAAAATAATAAAATAAGTAAGTGAGCTTGGAGATCTACTCAGTGCAGTCAGGAAAGACTGGACGGTGGTTCAGCTGACCTGAGATAAATATCTACTTGAGGATAAGCTGAATTGCTTTCTGTGCTCCTTGGGCTGTATTGACTAGATCTCCATTGACTAGAACATAAGCATAGACATTAGCGTCATGTGCTCACTTACACTACAGACACTATAGACACTATAGACACCAAAGAGTACATGCTTTAAATGAGGTTTGAAATCTACCCATCTATTTGCATCATGACCTTAATAGGTTTGATCTAAGGCCAGCAATCCTAAAGGTGGATTTACTGTAGACTGAACAAATTTTGGAGTGCTTTGCTGCATGTTATGATTAGTTGGCTAAATCTCAGCTCCCAGATTGTCTTGTACCAGGCATTTAGTCATTAGGTAGCAGCTAGCTGAGTGGCCAGGTACCTTACTGCAGGTACACCTTTTTCTTCAGGAGGGGTCCAGCTTAATAAAGAACAGCTTGGATTATCTTAGCCATTTAGCAAACAATTGCTGAAGACTGACTGTATCAAACAGTTTGGAAAAACAAAGTCCAAAATCTATTCTTCCCTTTTCCTGGTTAACACTCCTACTTGATAAACCCCAATATGCATTTCTTCAGGTCTGCTTTCCTTGTGGCTCTGTAAGTGGTTGCTCATGGCCTGTCTTTGACCGAAAGGATAAAGGTTCCTTCTCTGCACCCTGCATGACTTCATATATCTGGTTAAAGCACGCTGCAGGGGTATGGGAAGAGCAGGTTTAAACCTTTCTCAGACTACAAATGCCCTGCAACTCCAGTTCTGAACTTCCCAGGACAATGTTGTAACCACGGGACCATTATGTAAAAGATGAGTGTTGGCAGATCCTCTTCTGGCAGGTGTGAAAACACTGCTCTCACTATCCATGCCCAAAGGTTTGATTTAGAGACTTATGCCCAAAAGAAATTTTCTTGCCTTGGATACCTATTTTTCTGAATCCCCCCCAAAACCAAGGCACAGAGAGTGTTTCAGACCAACCACTTCCCTCAGCTTCTCCAATGAGCTGGCTCAGATGTTTTACCACTAAGTGGGTACCTTCCTAAGGTACCTAAATTTTCCCAAGTTTTCTGAAGATAAGCAGAATTATCTGTTGCCATGCGGGAAATGTAGGCACCTCAATCTGCAAGGTGAATTCTGGGGAGGCTGGTTTTAAGGTGCACTGCTGAGCATGTCAGCTTCAAATCCCTTTTATAATTTGGCACATACATCCTATTCAAGACCTTCTGAAGTCAAAAGATCGTCTTGCATGACATAGGTTTGGAGACAAACACCTGACAGAAACGAAGCTATTCTGTTCTCCTTTATTCTTTGTGAAGGAGGAGTCCTATGTGTTAATCCATGATGGGTCTTGAGACATAAACAGGGTAAAGTAAAAATTGAGACATGAAGCAGAATAGTCCAGGTAGGCATCCACAGCATGAATCTATCTGCCCACCTCCTTTTTTAATGTGGCCTTGCATTAAAACTGGAATGGATAGAGGAAGGGACATAACTGGCGTTGATCCATTCATGTGGAAGAAGTGATAATTCTCTAAAAATCAAGAGATGGTCAGTGGAGGAGTATATTTCCCTATGTATACACAGAAGTGCTCCCAAGTACGTACATTCACCAGCCCAGCTTTACTATTAGAGGTGATTCTCCACACAGAATATAATTGGAGTAGTGATTTTTTTTTTTTTCTGCAGAGTGCTTTGAATTTTAAAAGCCTGCAGGGGTTGGCTGAAGAAGTTCCTGGAAGAGAAATTCATGGAGAGCTATTAAACGTAAAGTTACAAACCTGGTTCAGCCCAGAGCCAAAATTCATTGGAGGCTGGGACAGCTCCCTTTGTGCTAACCCCGTTGTTATGCTGTCCCTAAGGTATTCACCCCTAATCATGGTCAGAGATAACCAGCTGAGGTTCAGCTAGATGAACCTTTGTTTCCAACTCAGAAATGACCAGTCTTGAGCTCCACGAACTTTAAGAAGTGAAAGTGCACTACAAGTGTGTTAAAAAAAGGCATTTTGTGTGTGTCATCCCTGCCTTCAATCATGCTGCTATACCAAATTATACAGCAATGAGGCTATTGAGTGACTGACATCCATTGCTCAGGACCAAGTTAAGACGTAAATGTAGAATAATTCTTTCTGATCCCCAAAACTCAAGTCACTGATTGGAAATAGGAAAATAGCACAAGCTTGTGACAAGGCTTTTTTTGGCTTTGCTGCTCCAAAATGCAGAAATGCACCTCATCTGGTGGCAAGGCAAGTGTACCTTTCACAACAACAGGTTTTAAACAATTTAATTAATAGTTTCAGCATTTGAAGAGTTTTTTGGAAAAAGAAATAAAGAAAAAGCTGTTGTAAATTATCTTTCCCTTCATTACTTTGATGTTTGAAAAGCAAATACAAAGTACCAAGACTTAAAAAAAAAAATAATAGCCAGGCTATAAAGAGATTGGTTTTCCAACCAGTTAGCAACAGTCACCTGTAGACTGGGCTATCCTACTTCATCGACAGTGAGCAACAACAGTGCTGTGTGGTGTGGTACAGGACAGAAACACTATAAAGATGATTGTGTGGAAGGAATGTTGTATTCCTGATTCACTTTTATGAGAAAAGAAGAGGGAAAGGGGA
>NW_009259792.1:2865152-2901062 GCF_000687185.1 Egretta garzetta | reverse complement strand
CGGGCAGACCTTCGTCTGAAATGGCTGCTACCCACTGTCATCCAGTACAGCCGGTTGAAGAAGTAACCTGATTCAAAGACAGGACTAAGCAAGAGATTGCACTCACAAGTTTATGTCAAAAAGTTAAGAAAGGGGATGACAGGATCGTGTTGTAAGAAGGATCAACATTTCCTTTTGTGCAGTCAATGGAAAAAGCTCACACTTCTAGCCTTGATCCAAAAGACGATGCAGTATGACAGGTCTGATTAATTGATTCATATCAAAGGCCCAAAATGTGCCTAAATTCATCCAGAATAAGGCTAGAATATAGATCTAAAAGTAGAGAAAGTGCCAAAGGGACTTGTAATGGTCTTGTTTGACTTCAAGGGAATGAAGATAGGAATAATGAGACAGCAAGTGCTTTTCTTTAGGTTGCTGGCTTAAATTTGACCCAGGATACAGAGGCTGAAGTTTGTTTTCACGAGATGTTTATCTGATGACCTAGACTACACAAAATGACTTGTTAGACTCAATTCCAAGCAGATAAATGGCACATCACTCAGCTGGTATGGACGGGCACTCCTGATGACAGTCTTCATACAGAGAACACGGGAGATGAACAAACATTGTGTGTGTGGACCTTGTGGACATTTTCGCTCTAGAGGCAGTTCCTCCAGGTCAGGACTGGAAGGCAATTTCACACATTTAGTTTTTTTCTGCCCTCTTCCGCTCATGTGTCACACACAATCCCAGCTCTGCTTACCAGGAAAGCAGAGGACTCTTCGTCCCTAAAGTTTAGGCTAGATATAAGGAAAAAATTCTTTACAATGAGGGTGGTAAACCACTGGAACAGGTTGCCCAGAGAGGTAGTGGAGGCCCCATCCCTGGAAACATTCAAGGCCAGGTTGGATGGGGCTCTGAGCAACCTGATCTAGTTGGCGGTGTCCCTGCTGACTGCAGGGGGGTTGGACTCGATGACCTCTAGTGGTCCCTTCCAACCCAAAACATTCTATGATTCTATGATTCTATGATTCTATAACCAGGAAAGCAGAGGACTCTTCGTCCCTAAACAGGCACACCAAAGCAACGGTGTGTCACTGGAAGAAGGTGAAAAAGAGTAAAGAATGGGACCTTGTCACCAGAAGGATCTGTATTTTCTTTTTGTGCAGTCAGTGGAAAAGTTCCTACATCTATTCTTAATCCCAAAGACAAAGTAGTAAACTGCAATAGCTGGAATCCAATGTAAGAGCCAGAGGCATGTGAAAGTCAGCTATTTCCAACTGCACAAACCTGTGCAAACACAGCTTTCATTTTCCTTCCTCTTAAAATTGCCTGGTAGTTGTCAGCTTCTAATTTCCTCCTAAAATTTCCCAGTAAAACTTAAAGACACAAAACACCACTTGGTTGTGTGCCGTAACAAGAGGTTTTGCATACTTCTGATGTAAAACTTCACTGCTGATTTCTGCTGAAGTGTCTGGAAACCTTTGTAACTAGTTGAGTGACTCTGGCTTGATGTCCAGTCATTTATGGATGGAGCTTATTAAAAAAATGGTGGGTTTTTTTTTACATTGGCAAGTGATTAGAATGGCTGCTGACCTGTTTTTAGCCCAAGGCATCTAGCGCTGTCCCAAAGATATCCCTGCTGTTATCCAGGAGCTGGCTCATAACACTCTAATAGGCAGCTTGGGTGCAACCTCTCCCTTTTAGATGTAAGAGGATTTAGATATGAATGGCCTGACTATGGCAAGTGGCATCAGAGCCAGGAAAAGTACCCTAGCCCTGTTTCACCTGCCAGCACAAGAAGAGTCAGGAAAAATAGGGATAGAGCAACACTGACGGCGAGGCATCAAACGCAGCAAGCCCCGAGAACACACCTTATCTTGAAATAAATATTACTTCAGCTCCATTATTTCCTGGACTGAACCAAGAAGTTTAATGCAGTATAGTACTGCTTCCCAATCCTTGGTGAGCTCATCTGGGGATCAATAAGGCAGTGCTTCACTACCCAGGATAGACTGAGTCTACAGGTGGGATTTATCTCACATGCAATGACCCACCTAAAAGTTGGTGGTGTAGACCAAAACTACCTCAGTTCTGCCATTACTTTAATCTCTGGAAGTCTGGCTGACTCCAAAAGGGGTGTTCCAGCTCTCTCCCACCTCTTGTGCTGGCACCAGTGCTCATCAATCACATCTGAAATCTGATCAGGACAAATACATTATTATTCTTCAGGTTCTCGTCTAAGGAGACCATGTCATGACATGTCTGTAGCAGAGCTTTCTCCAGCACAAGGCAGGCAGTAGGAACACTGCAACAGGGACAGGACAACTTTTTTCTGTGTCTGCTCTCTCCAGGGATGATTGAAAGTAACTGTAGGAGCACCTCAAGTTCTTTATCAAGCATTTCCTAAAGTGGACAGAGACAGGTATCTCCAGAAAACAGATCCTCCCATCCATTTCTATTACCACCCCATGGTGCCTGCTTTCTCCGCTGCATGGAGAAGGAGGCTTAGTAAAAAATTTTAGAGTACATCTCAAACTTGAAGGTAGCTTCACCTAAATTACTTTCACGAGACTGCATAGGGAGTCTAGAAAAGAGCCATTGAAGTCTTAATTCTATACCTTCAATACAAAATAATCTCCCTTTTTGAAACTTTACTTATGTGTAAGAAGCAATGGAGTCATCCTTTTTGGAAATTAAGGTTGTATATAAGACCACAGAGAACTGCCAGTGATCATCTCCAGCTGCATTTAGAATCCACCCTTCCCTTCAGTGAACTGCAGAGAAAGAGGGAAGGCTGTTAATTAAAGCTCATCCACATGCCAGTGACTGAGCTGCTTTAGAGGTGCTAAAAATAATTTCAGCTGACTATGCCACCACCTCCACCTAATGAAATTCCAGAGTGTCTCAGCATCGTAATGAGTGTTCTCCCAACGAAGGAAACACATCTGATGCGAGTTTTATAAGGGTGGTACGGCTTTGTGACTTTGCCTGTACTGTTCTTGTACCATCTCAAACAAAAAAATTAAAGTGGCATTTGGGCACATTAAACTTTGGAAACAGATGGTTCAACTCTTGTTTGCTAATTATTAAGACTGAAGGTAAGATTTAAGTTATTCTAATGCCATAAAACTCTTTCATTTCTTCCTTTTTTTTTTTTTCTTTTCTCGTTTGTGTGTTTGTGCAATACCAGTTCACACGTAGTCTGTTCTACAGCCACATTCCACTGTGAATCCCGTGGTGAAATTAGCAGCCCCCACCTCATCAGATGGCTGCACTGCAAAGTGGAATAAAAGACTGTGCCGAACATCCCTGCAGATGTTGGGACTAAATAGGGATTGAGCAAGGCATGAAGCCTGGATACTGTTGCAAGTTGCCATTTTCTGCCCTCCCTGAACTTTTCTGTTTCCTCTTTGGGACAATGAAATGGCTAGATGTGTCAGATCAAATGTGAGGTGGAGAGGAGAGTATGTAGGAAAAGCACGTTCAGCTATTCCAGGAACAAAGTCCAGGGCTCCAGGACACCCTGGGAAGCCAGTTTCTTCATAACTATCTTCCAGATCTTAAGATTGTTTGGGATTTTTTGGGGTGGGTGGGGGGAACTCCTCCCCTTTTTTATGCCCTCTGGCTGTTTTCCAGGTTTACAGCCCTGTTGCTACATCATGTCAACTGCCTGGATGTAATCCCTCAGCTGCCTTGTGCAGCACTGCGATTCTTACCAAAGAACCAGGAAAACACAACGGAGTTCTCAGGAACTAACAGCAAAAGAAAGTCTAGCTGAGCCTACTTTGCTTGAACATCAGAGCTTTAAGCGCTTTTTCAGAACATGCAGTGCCCATAAACGTGTCCTTTGATGTCCCACATGCCAGAGATTCCAGACGCGACACTGCAGCTACCCTGAAGAAGGGCTAAAATAACATGGAAGTCATCATGACTTCAGCCAACCAACTGGAGTTCAGCCCAAGATTCCTATACAAGTTTTGGGGGTTTTTTTCAATGTGATATAGTAATCCAAAATTGAAACCAGAGTGGCCTTGGCTTTGTTGCTATTTTAATCTCAATTCAGCCAGTTTGCTGATCATGCCTGCCACAACCGAGAACATAATTTCTGCAATGTGGAAGTATTTAAGGCATTTGGATGACTAAACCCCACCAAATTTCCATATCTGCTCAAAACCAAACAAAAGACTGTGGAAAACAATCCAAATTTACTACTGTGCTTAAACATATATGGATAAATCTAAAAGGGGTCTATTTATTAATACTTCATAGAATCATAGAATTTTGTGTTAGAAGGGACCCCTAGAGGTCATCTAGTCCAACCCCAGTGTTTTTAAAACAGTTTTTAAAAGATAAGAGGAGATAGCTGGACAGCACTTCAGATACATTTGCGTTCCCAGTTTAGGGAAGATATTTTTTAAATTGTAAGGTCAACATTAGCAACATTAAGAGCCCCAAATCATCTTCACTCCAGTGTGAAGAGGAAATGTTCTCCTGCCATCCTTCCTCAGGATCAAGTGCCCTACAGAATTAGGAATCCTCTTGAAGGTTTTATTTCTGGAAAAATTTAGGTTGGAAAAGATCTCTGCAAGTCATCTGGAATCAGTAATTGGAGTTTCTTTTACATCAAGTATCCTCAGGTGAGAGCACTAGCTTAGGGTGAGGGAACTTTGCAGGACGAGTACGGCAGCAGTGTCATAGCTGTCAGCATTTGCTTGATTAGAAATATTTATTAATGTCTATGTATTAGAATGGCTTATCTACTGAAACCTGCTCTGCTCTTTAATGCATCAGTCACCAGAATACCTCCCAAAGCAGGAGCCCATCTTCAGAGCCCTCTACTGACACACCTGTGTATTATTCTGCTGTTTTACAGATATGGAAACTGAGGCACAGACCTGTGACCAGAGCAAGCTGAAGATCACAGCCCTGTCATCAGATGTTAGAACCAGAAAGCCTTTGAGTTCTGACCCTGTGTCATGAACACAAGAGTATCCTCGTCTTTATTTGCTAAATGTTTCATCAATAAATTATAATCAAGAGAAAGGGAAAAAAAGGATAAGCATGCAAAGGGAAATGGATTTTGTTTCTAGCCAAATGATATCTGTATGGGTGGAATCGAAATAGCTTCAAATAGCATAGGAAATATGCACCCATTCCTGTCACCCAGCTAAGCAACCCACCAGGGACAGCAAATCCCCCTGTAGCCGAATTCCAGAGCTCGTGGGCACGATGCATCTTCTGTGGGCTGTTGCAGCCAACGCCGTCAAACCCAAAAGCTTCCCTCCCTACCTCTCTCCCAGTTGCATTCCCTTTCTCCACCAATTGCTAGAGAAAAAAGACAATTGGTGTAGGCCTGCATCAGAGATGCCAATCTAATTATTTTTTTCTCTTTTTTTTCTTTTCTTTTTTTGGACATTGCATCTGCAGAGGAGGGAAGGGGGAGGACAGGGATTTACAATGGTGGGGGCAGCTGAAGAAGGGAAGGAGGGGGGAAGAAAAGAAAATATTTCCTTTGGCAATTCTGTTTTGCTTTCGAAAAGGGACTGCTTTCCTCACTCCCTATCCCTCCTGACAAGTACAGGCACTTTGGGCCCTAACTGGATGTGAACATTGTCAAAAGAAATTTGGGCTAAAGGGAGGCATCTGCAGTTCTGTTTCTATTGCGTTCGGTGCTGGAGCCACTTTTGCGAATGTGGCAGGGTGGCTGGTGGGCAGACACCAGTACAGATGGGAACTTCACATACTGTATGCATCATGACCAACTATAAAAACAGTCACAACGCATCAGTTGTTACCCGGCCAGTCTCCCCGGAACCTTCACTTTCAATTTCAATCTCGCTGACATCCACAGCTTACAGTGAGCTTTTATGTTTAAGCATCAGTACAGTACAAATGCAGGAGAAAAGGAGCGGCTGGGCTACCACGGCAAGGAATTAAACCTCTGATCTCAGCCAGCCGTTGAAAGGGAGGAGCGATTCAAGGGGAATTGTGTAACTGGGCTCTGTGCAAAAGGGGGGAGAAAAAGCAGGGGATGGGAGTCGGAATTTTTTTTCGACGCGGTGAACACACAGCAAGTCAGGGGGCTTCTGAAAAAAGAAACCTAGCAAGCAGGCACTCTCCCAAATTGTAATTTAATGCTTGGAATAATCCTATTGTGTCAGCTACTCACCGCCAAAGAATTGAGGATAAATATAACTTAAAAAAAAAAAAAAAAAAAATTAAGGGGATGGCAATTTGAACAGCTTAATGTTTCTTCAAAGGCTAAGTGATGGAAAGCAGCGCTGAAGTAAATTGACAACTCGGAATTAACTGGTTGCTGGCACGGCTCAGGTAAAGGTTTGATGGTAACATGAGCTTTCCAAAGTGTTTCCAAACTGAAGTATTATGAAAAGGTAAATTATGTTTTGCATTCATGACTGAAAGCATTTTATTTTAAAGCCGGCACTGCCGATGCTGTCAAGGTGGAGATTCTAGCTTTATGTACAGTGCCTCTAGCCTTGCAATGTGAGTGAGGCAACATGACAGCTTGTAATAAGTAATTTTTATACAGTTGCATTTATCACTCAAGTAGGCTTGGCAATATTAAACACAGACCTTAAAATGCTGCAGAAGAGGAAGGACAGGGGCTGGAGGCCATGTATATTGTGTGTGTGTGTGCTGGCCTGACTGTTTCTAACTCCTTTTCTTTTTTTTTTTTCTTTCTCCAGGCCCGTTCCTGTTAATGTGGCACTTTTTAAGATATGCACCGAAATGCTTCCAAATTGTTAATACATCACTAAAGGGTTACAAATGAAGTGACCCTGTTTAGCCCAAAGGATGTTATTTTAGGCTTTAATGAATTAGACATCGCCACCATTTTCAGGCAAAAATCAATTGCCTCAATTAACAAATTTGCACAAGTCCAAATATTTACAAAATAAAGGCTCAGAAACCACATCCTTTGTTTCTCTTTCTCAGCCCCTACCCTGTTTCTTCATTAACATCTTCATTTCCATGAAAGTGTGAGGCATCAGCTCTTTCTCTGAGCTCGTGAAGGCCTAAGTGTTGACAACTTTCCTATTCTTCAGAGACTGCTCTTTTCTGTTTTAACGGGTTTTCTTTCTTTGTCATGAATAATTCAGGACAAGCTAAAAGAAGTGGAGGATGTCCATTCCTTCTCATGGCAAGAATAAAAATATAGTCAAACCTCACCTCATTTGTGGAAGATAATTTTATAAAAAGAGAAGGCAATTTATTTTATGGGATTGAAATGAGAAGGAAATTTTCTTCTGTTCACAGGATTTATAGGAACTGCAGCTTGAGTCTGAACCAAGAGGAACTGAAAATCTCCAGGCCAAACGGCAGACTCCTAAACTTTCTAAAGCACAGCCCTGACATATGGTTTGATTTCCACTTCTGTTGCAAGGAGTTACAAAGCTAGGTGGGTGCCAACGAACTCGGCCATCTAACGCTGAAGTAACGTCAGATTGAAAGCAACCAAAAATTGAAAAAAAAAAAGACCAGTCTCTGTTATTATTCACATGACCCAGTTGAGATAATTATGCATTGGCACTGGGAGGGATGTCTAAGTTGGGCATGGTGGCTGCCTTGGGACATTGGTTGTAGGGGGAGCTGAGGGCTTGCAGCTCTGTGTAGCTCGGTGCCCAGACTATCAGACGGATGAAAGAAGGAGATGACTGTTTTGCCTACTCCATTTGCTTATTTCATGCATCTCTGCTATCCATCGATGATGTTAAATTGAATTCATTTACCCATCTAAGCCACACTGCTCTGAAGAGGACATTCCAGGACCTGTTGGTTATTGGAGTTTCTCAGGGCAGCAATTGACTGGCATTGACTTCTTAACCTTTACCTGGAACATGAGTTTCCAACTCTTAGTAAAGGTCTCCAGATAAGAGAGAGTGCCACATATACAAGGGTGACACTTACCTTTGCAGCAGTCCAAATTGGCTACCAGAAAGTTACTGCATTTGAGTCAAAATAATACTTATATTTTCTGCTCAATATTGAGAACATGCGATTAAGCACTAGAACTCAGTTGTGGCTAGAAGTTAAGAAAAATCTTCTAGTAAAACCTGGAGAGGCTGCATTTTTCAGTATTTCAGATTTTTAAAAATAGATTAGATGAATATCGCCCAAAAATTACTAAGGTGCATTTGATTTTTCTTGGAAAAGCAACAGACCGAGTGACCTCATTTGGCAGTTCATGGTCTGAGCTGGGCTTTCAGCAGAGGAGACTTCCAAAATCTCTAGACAGTTTTGGAAAATTAGGCTACTTGTGACATAATGGACTAGATGGTCCTTGAGGTCCCTTCCAACCTAAGATTCTATGATTCTATGATAATTTTGACAAAGCTGAAAAGACCTTGAGGGTAAGCTTCATCTTATTGAACTTAAGATATCTACAATACACAGGATCACACCTGATATCTACAATACACAGGTTCACACCTGATGTTTTACCCTGGGATCCCTTCATAGACAACAGAGAGAAACAGGCAGTCTTAAGGTACGATTGTCTGATATACTGAAATGTTTGCCTTTGGCCAGGTGAATCTCATCCCAGGTTTTTTTTCTTTTCCTATCCTCTCACTTCCATCAGAGTACACCTTTTCCACTGTAAACCAATGCCTATCTGCTTGATATTACTAATCCATGGTGTTATAACAGATAGCATTAACCCAGTCCTGTAGACACGTGTGCTGACTGTATGCAGACCATCTAGCTGAGAGTGAATGGGTATTCTGAAGGTGTGGAGCTTAACGTGGTCATAAATGTTGACAGGCTGGCTCCTAAGAAGACAGGAGATGTAAGCTGAAAACAGACTTTTGTGATGATTCTTTTATATATATGTCAGTCTTTGACAGTTCTTAGAGAGATGCTTGTTACTGCTGTGCCTCTGACACACAGTGCAGCAGCTCCTGCTATATCTCCTGCTTTGAAACAACAGAACCCATGTTGGGCAAAGAAGGATCTGTAGTTTCAGTAGTTGTTACAGTTTTAGGAAAAGTGCAACATCGTCTTTAAATACCATCTTAATGACTATCAGAATTAAGTACAAGTACTGAGCTTTTTTATGCAGGCTCCTTCTAACAGCTGATAACTGAAATACACAGCACAGAAACAACCTCAGCAATACATACTCATCTAAAATCTAGGTGGCTGATCTAATCTAGTCATTTAGGCTCTTTCTGTTGCCAATGGGGCAGCGTGACAATGTCAATGGGATCTTCCTGTCCATGGGAAGATCCTTCCCTTTCTCCTGTCTCACTCATCGTCTCATCTGATCTCTTTCTCCCCTTGACTGTGCAGGGAACACAGAGGACAAGCTTAGTTCAACTGTCCAAGGTTCAGATGACTTAAAATGACGGTCAGCTCAGTGTGTCAGGCTACATGTGAAATGAGTTGTTAATGCAGTACACATCAGCAAAGACATTTTTTAGCACATTCCTGGGTTTTTTGGGGAAGTTATTTTAAATATTTACCGGTTGGTGTAATGCATTATCTGAGAAGACAGTTATAGTTAAGGCTATTCATTGTACAATTCATACTGCAGGTATAGGAGGTCCTTAATTTGTAAAGGACTTTTCCTGGGGCATCTGCAAATAATCTTTCCCTCATGGGAGTACCTATTAGGAGCATCACATAGTTGTACATGTGCAGACTATGAAGGTCCAGGTTTTAGAATATGACCTGGACAATTGTATGGAACTTTCAATTGCTACGTTTGGAAATGGTCAGAAAACAGGAAACAATTCCAGTATCCTCTAAGGATATCACCATTTCAGACATTTTCCTTTCTACAGAATGAAGATCAGTGTGGGTGGCACTTAGATTCCTTCAAAACTAAAATCTCAGGATGGAGGAGGCAGGTAAGCAAAAGGAAAATTAGGCATGAAGGAAGCTGCCATTTTTCATTTACATATTAATAGTCTTATAAGTCCAATAGCTATTAACTGAAGATATATTGTCCTTTTTTTGTCTGAATTTTTGATCAATGTAGTCTTGTCCTGAATTGGCTGAAAAATTACAGTGTCATAGGTTCATTTTTCAGCCAATCCCTGTTGACATTGTTGCTTCAGGGTAATAGTTGGTCTATGGTGTATGAGAGAAAACAACATAGCCCTGAGTACACTTTTAGCCTGATTTTTAGATTCTGCACTGGCTGATGTCGTAAAAGTGTCTGGAATCCAAACAACTCTGAAAAACAGAAAGCTATTGCTGGTATTCAAGGTATTGCCCACACAGCAAATTGCTTCAGCTGGTTTGTCATAAAAATCCATTCTTGTCCTAGAATCATCATTTTAAGACCATCTCAATTCCTCTCTCCTACCATCAGAGCATCTCAAGCAAAGTATATCTCATGCAGATTGTGGTATCATGTGGATTTATTACACAACATATCAGTAAGATGTGATTGTTCTTGAGCTAACCCATTTTGCTTACCAAAATAAAAAGCATCATACTGGATATCAGTTTCTTCACCACAAACCATGAAATAGACTGGTTTTCTTTGATTGCATGGACTATATCCATAATCTCAGCTTCATGAAATTATGTAAGATACTCCTGTTGGTCATGTATAGCCATGCTGTACCTTCCTGTCAGAGAACTCAAAGTACTTTGAGTACCAATGTATCAAATGATTCAGTATTATTTAAATAGTCTATGCAGTTTGCATTCCAGATGAATTCAAGCACCTATGCTTCTAGAAGATTTTGTACAACTGGAGGATGACATCCATCTAGACAACAAATTCAGTTCTTGAAGTTAAGAAGCTCTTGTTGCAATAATTAATTATGAAAAATGTGTATTGGTAATCAGGTGTAGAGGAACCTGCAACAGGTACTCACCCATGGAGGATGGGAATCGTGTTCAACTGTCCATATTGTAGATCTCTGCAGTGAAAATATCTCCAAATCAGCTAACTATGTCGAACTTTCAATATTCGAGGAGAAAAAAATTTCACGTTTAGAGCACAGTTTACTTGATCAGCCGTAGATCAGCTGTATTAAAACCAGACACTTTTTCTCTCCTTTTATTTACTAGGGGACTAAAGAGAACTAGACCTTATGTAGGTCTGCAGTATAGACATCTACATTTGGAAATATGAATCCAATCCTTTCTACTTTATAGCTTGACTCAATTGCAGGAAGATGAGGTTTACACAGAACGAATCATGACAAAACAAATCACAGGGTTTGAAATTACTTTCTTGAGAGTACACAACAGGATGAGAACCTGAAGATCACAAAGTTGGCTTGACCACTAGTTCTTTTGGTGCAACCACCAGACAGTCCTTTTTTCCTGTGTTCACGGCAGTGCAGTTATTTCCAGTATTGCCTCTGAGCAAAAGTAACTTTTCCAGAAGAAACAAACTTGGGATATTTGACATATGACATGGATCAGTCTATGCTCAATATGACGAAACGTAAAAGGGCTTGATTTCAAAATGGTTTGAATACTCCCCCGTCTCTCAAAATGGATTCTTTTAGGATGCTATCAAGCATTGAATAACAGATGCTTTCATCATCATCAGACTCCTTCAAAAGCTTTCCTTTAAAGTATACAGTCCCATTATGCAAACTGAGAAGAGATTATTCTGTGATTAGAAACTCCAGATCAGTACTCGGGGAACTGTAGAAAATTTGCCCTGCTACAAGCCTGGCAAGTTCCAGGCTCAGATAGTTTAATATCGGTGTAATGTACCTGTAAATCTGCACGGCTGCCTGAGCTTCCACAGTAGTCAACAGAAATTAAGACTTGAGCCAATTGCCGGAGTTCAGGCATATCTAGTACCATTTTAGGTACCCTGTGGTATTCTGTCTCTCACAGAGTCCATCTCAGACGGGAGCTACTGGAGATCTTCAGAACCTGGGCATCCCAAGTGACACTAGGTGCCCATGTTTAGGCAAACGGTTCAGGTCCCAGAGAATGCAGTTAATGGAGTCTAATAGAGAGATTAGCTCAGCTTTATGTAGAAACTTACATTTGGTCAACTAAATAGCTCTAGATGCTTTAAGGAATCTGAGACATCTCCGCTGGGCTGGCAGATACACACAGCTTTGTGCTGACCTTGTGAGCTGGCAAACAGTGGCCAGGTGTAACATCCATGGGCATCTCAAAAGGCACTAGACCTTTGCACTGGCACAGGCTGCCCAGGGGGGTTGTGGAGTCCTCTTCTCTGGACATATTCAGAGCCCACCTGAACGATGTCCTGTGCACCCTGCTCTGGGTGAGCCTGCTTGAGCAGGAGGGTTGGACTGGATGATCTCCCGAGGTTCCTTCCAACCCCTGCCATTCTGTGATTCTGTGAGTCTGTGTCTTGGCAACTGAAACATACCCACAGGACGGGCTTCACTTGCCAAGAGTAAGTATCTCGTATCCTTTTAGGTGGAGTATCCCACTTGGCCGTGGAAGCATGCATGACTCTTCTCAATCCTGATCCATACCTGCTAGCCTGTTGTCTTCAATGCAATAATACATCTCAGATGGTATTGGACACACAGGTAATAGAAACATGGTCTTAGCTGCAGGTATCAAGAAGAAGGTAACAACTTCCTTTAGCCGGTGCAAGCACTGTGTATCAGTGCCAGTCACTCCAAAGGAACTTGTGGTGAAAAATACAGTGAAAACTTGAGAGGTATTTTGTTACTATACACATGGTTGTATAATGATCAATAATAAAATAAAGTCCTTTATATATAAAAAAAAAAAAATCTAGACTCAGGGAATGGCCTTTGAAAACCACATGTGCAACTCATACATTCATGTATCAGTATTACTGAGAGAACAAAGGATGTTCCTGGACATTCCCGTTACATTACAAAGCTGGCCTTCCAAGAATAATATGCCCAAGAATAAAACAATAATTATAAAACCACAAATTAAATCGAAGCAATGCTGCTGAAAGCCTTAAGCACAATAGGTTTACGAGGCATGTAAATATGCCAGCTTGGATAGAGATGTAAACTATTACACTGCACCCTTTAAAATCTCACACTTCAGAAGCCAGTGGAAATACATTGGACTGAAAATTTGGATGGATAAACACTGCATCGCTGGTAAGAAATGCTATTCTTTTTCTTTTAAAGCTGTGTGAATACATGCAAGCTCAAATTAAGGAGAGCAGATAACCAACTGCTCACTAGAGATGAGCAGGCTGCTTAAAGCTACCGCATAATCGGTGAAGCTTTAAAAAAAAGAAGAAAACAGCTTGAGGCCTTTTTTCCTCCTTCCTCTGAAACATGACATCATTGTATATGACACAACACCTTGGAAGGAACCATATGGGGAAATGCAGACATGTTGCTAACTAAAAGTGAGCTCCCTCACAATGAAAAAATCTCATTGCTGGCCAAACCCTGGATGGTCTCATAAAAAGCACAGCTTATACAGTGGAAGTGACAGTTCTACTTCAAGGACATTTTTCACGTCTAATGCTCTTTTTGTACAGTGTTTAGAAAGGCATACCAGGAATACGATGCTGGTTTTCATTTAGATCTATTCGGAAAGGATTGATTCAAATTCAACACCCTAAAATACATGAGGTGTTCTGATGTGGGTTTTTCCTTGACTTTTTACAGGACTGATCTTTAGATCTCCAAGGTCATTAGTCAGTGTTAGTTGTTCCACTGATTTAAGGACTCTATATGCCTTCCCTGTCTTGCGATGTCTCTTTAGGTTGGTCTTTGTATGTCTTTATTTCACTCATTCTCAGTTTTGCTAAATGCTGACCTTAAAACAGTTTTGGATTAGAATTTGGATCTAAAAGTTCCATTTTTCATATTTTCATTATCATCATTATTATCAGGAGCAGTAACAGCACTAGTAGTAGCAGCAGCAATAGTAATAGTAGTAGTAGTAGTAGTAGTAGTAGCAGTAACAGTGAATTTAATTGAATACACTGTAAATAGTCCAGTGATTTTTTCAGGGCTGCTCAGAATGTTTAATGGTTGTGTCTGAGGATATGAATTTCTACAATGAATAAAACCTCTTAGCTTTAGCGCTGAGTCTTCATGACGAATATCCACATTCACCTACAAAGCAACTGGTTCCAAAGTTGTCTTAGGTGGCTTCAGCAGAAGAGGAGATCCTGACAGCTTTAGATTGTGAGAGTTAATAGATGAGAAAAGGGCAAAATTAAAATGAGAAAGCTGCCTGAACAGGTATGTATTTATGCATTAAAAATTATGAGAACCGTAGTTAAATGTTCAAATAACTTCCCATGGAACACAACATTTGCATTTCTGTGAGTATTAATGGGATGGGAATCAGGACTTTCTCAGAGTTCCACTGTGAGATATTCCTTCCCATCTTTAGCCCCTAAAATGGAAAAGAGGTTGGACCCCAATTCAGCAAACACACATTCAGCTTGGCTGAAATTCCACAGAAACCCATGTATATCATTGGAACTACTTAGATAAAATTAGACATTTGATTTTTTCCCATCATTAGAGACTAAAATCTATACTTAATTTTAATGATCCATCTCATGAAAATGACTCTCGAAAGCACTTAATCATGTGCTTAATTTTCATTTAAGTCTGTGATTAAATTCTGCCGAAACGAGTAAAATTTAAGCTTGCCTTTAGGATTAAGTATGAGCTTAAATGTATTCTTGGTTCTGTACCTTGTTCCAAACGATTTTTGATGAGCTTTGATGGTTTGAGATCTAGATGAAAGATATTTTTATTTCACTTTACAATTCGGTCATGAGCCAGGACACAAAAAAAGAAAAAAAAAAAGGAAATCAACTGAAGACTTACAAGACCAAAGAGTATGTGGGTGCTATAAAAATATGGCATGATTGGTCCAGCTTATTGGGGTTTTTTCTCTACTTATTTAGCCTTTTGCATGCAAAACTCCTTACGTATACACTCCCCCATGTAACCCTGATGTATTCAGACTAACAGAGCTTCAGCAACTGTAGGCCAAGCACATTTCTGGGGTAAATGCATTGCCTGGAGGGATATATTTGATTCATAATGGCTACAGCTGAATTATAGTGAGTGCTGGAGTGTTATTTATGTTATATCTGAAAGTTCATTGAAATTATTTGGCTCCAGATCCCTCAAAAGGATATAAATACAACACAGGTTAGATTAATGTGGTCAAGTCCAGGTAAGCAAGCCACAAGTTCTGCCTTAAACCGTAGGTCCCAGTTATTTTCTGTGGAAGTTCAAAGACTTTGTCCAGAGCCTGTACAGGGAATCTACTTTGTAAACCATTCCCCTTTAACTGAGTTTGACATCTAAGGATATTTGAGATCTACAAACAGTGGATCTATATCCCCAGTGTTGTGGGCAAGCTATTTGCAAACCAACAAGAGCTCTTCACCAGGAAATGGGAAGCGTGACTTGCTCAAAATTAATTTCTGCATTTCCTAGAAGCGTGCCGTTATCTATAGGCACTGTTAGGCACTCATTCTGTGCACTGTGGGCATGGAAAGGGATCAGGAAGTTGGGAAAGTAGGAGGTGTAAAACCTCTGGGGCCAGAGAGAAAAAAAAAAAAAAAACAAAAAATAAGTTAAATGGATCATAATCCAGGAGTTTAGCCTCCATAAAAAAATCTCATTTTCCATTAAGGTAAGTACAATTGTATAATCTGGGAGAAAACAGTGACTAAATGAGCTAAAAACTGTTGGGAAATCCTGTGAAAACTGAATTGTAGAGATAGAAAACTTTCTTTCAGTTAAAAATACTATTAAATATTTTTTTTTAAATCAAAATATTTCCCTTCAGAAAATTCTGAAGTAACATTTTAAAATTTTGGTTTAAAATGTATTATATTTTATGCTTCTTTCACTTCCTTATATATTTTCTTCTATAGCTGTTAAAATTTATATCACAATTAAAAGACCATACCTTAAAACAAAATTGGAAATTAAGTTTTAGGAGTAATTGATGAGTATTCTTCCTTCCCTCCTATGTCTCCTATGGACAAGCAAATGTTTCTAAAAGTGGTATTTTGGGATCGTAAGCCAGAGGCTTTCTGAATTGGTAAAATATTAAGTTGTCCAATTTCCACTGGTCTATCTGGCTGCAAGGTGAAATCTGAAACACTAAGCTACCCACTGTTAGGATCGTCATTACCACCACAACGTAAAGTTAGATGTGCAATCAGAAATTGAGGTTGTGCTGGGCTTAATGTTTGACGGTCATTATCTGTGAGAGTTTAGAAATGAAAAGACAAGAAAAGTGTGAGAATGAAAATGAGAGATACAGAGCAGTGAAACCACTCGGCTGATATTACTTCATTTTGAATGTGTCAGACACAGCACATTTGCAAAAAGTATAGCAGATACATGTCCATGCTATATTGCCAGATAATGGGCCTCTGAAGAGGAAGAATTTCCAAAATGAAAGTTGAAACTGAGATTCCTATATCTGTGCTCAGGCATTTAATAAAATAGTCTGAATTTTATAGGAGCACAGATATGAAAGGGATCCTGCTCCGAGATCAGCAGCTCTACTCTCCTGCTCGGGCAGAATATCACACCATTAACACCTTTTATAAACAAGTCATGCACTTAAATATAAGATTTTCTGCCTCTTTTATGGGCAAAAGTTGTTCTAGAATTTCATTCCTCTGCCACTTAGAAAGCTACTGCTGATTCCAGTCTACCTGTATTTATATGGCTAAGAATGAACCACATAATTTTTCACATTTAAGTCCAAAAAGGCTGTTATAATGCTGTTTGTATGAGAAAAAAAAAGATCATATTTAGAGACTGAACACAAGAACCTGAAGCCCCAGGGGTATATTTTCAGAATGGTTAAATGTATACCTTTTCTGAAGGGTTAGGGAGATGTGGCAAGCCGGAGAAAAGTGGCACGTACTGGGGGGACTTACTAGCTCAGATCTGCTTTAATTTGGGAATTTCTGCATTGTGCTCCAGTGCGTAATGCAGATGCAGTTTAGCACATTTCCAGATGGGCAAATACAGACACAGGTAGCCACATTGCCCATGCTCTACCCAAAAGTATGGACAGAATCAACAGAAAAGGTATTTAGGTGTGACTACGGTTATGTTAATACACCCTGCTTGGTACAAACCTTGCTACAATGCTTTGAAGCTGCGCCAGGGCAGGTTTAGGTTAGATATTAGGAAAAACTTCTTCACTGAAAGGGTTGTCAGGCTCTGGAATGGGCTGCCCAGGGAGGTGGTAGAGTCCTCATCCTTGGAGGTATTTAAAAGAAGGACAGATGAGGTGCTTAGGGCCATGGTTTAGTGGTGGGATGGCAGGGCTAGGTTAAAGGTTGGACTCGATGATCTTAAAGGTCTTTTCCAACCAAAGCGATTCTATGATTCTATGATTCTATTCTACAAGGCTGCTGTTTAGGGAAGAGGATGAGAACTTTACACCGAGTTTCCAGAGAAGTCAGTCAGTGTGAGCCACATGCATTGCAAATAACTATTTTCTATTATTTTTTGTGGACTATTAATACAAAATGCTATTTCAAAGCATAAATTAGAATCACAATTCCTTTTGGTTAACTGGAAAATGTTCACTGCAAGTCACGGGTTTTGAAAAATTCCCATAGTCTTGACTTCTAACTTTTGCTTCCCCCCTTTTCCTTGCAAACAGCTGCCAAGCAAAATAGTAGAATGTGCTACATGAACTAATCTCAACCGCTTGTCTTTTAGAGGGTTAATGTTACTTTCTTTTTTCTTCCTTGCTCTTACCCCACGCTGACTAAAAAGAACACCCAGGTTCAATGAGTGACAAATCATTACAGACCGTACAGTGTAATTAAAAAGCACAGCCATTGATCAGCTATGAGCTAAACCTGAGACAAAAAGTGAGAGACCCAGAATAGCTGGCAAAACTTCTCATTGAATCTGTCTGAAATGGAAGATGTTCTCCCTGGAGGCATGGAGCGTGGCCCATTGTGCATTTCCATTAGAGATACGTACTGACTCCGAGCATGCCATTGATGTTGGCCTATTTATGAAAGGCTGTTGAAAGAGGTTTCAGAGTTAATTGAAAAGAGCTGTTTCTGAAGTAAAGTAACTTCAAACAACACAGCTCGGAAATGTGTTTTAATGGACTGGAAATCAGTGAATTTTCCATAGTGCACACGAAATAAAAATGGATGGCATGAACCGAAAGCTTCGTTGCCATTTGGTGGGATTTATTTATTATTATTATTATCATCATCACCATTATCATCATCATCAACACTACCACTATTAATAATTATTTTAACTAGAGTTGTTCAATGGACAGTGATAAAATAGCTTTGCTCTTGATTGATTGGAGGATCAGCTTCTCAGGTTTGTCTAAATTTTCATCGCGTGTCTTTATTTCACACATGTATAATACAGGCTGCCTGCAGAAACTGTCAGACTTGTGCCCTTGTAAACAAAAGGAAAAGCTCTTTCCCGTTGTCAGTCAGAAGGAGGTTCCAAGGCCCTCTTTGACCAAGGTATGTTGCATTTAAAATGTGTTTATTCTTAATGGTATTTCCATTTTAAAATTAAAGCATATGCCTAAATTCAAGCACGTGTTTATTCAGGCATTTGTTTAGTCTCTGCCCTGAGCTGAGGTCTTGCACATAAGTTTGTATTTAAGCTCATGCTTAAATAAAAGCTTTTTCAGCAAAGCATGCACCTGAATTTCATAAATATAAATAGTAGCTGAGTATATGTTTAAATCTCAGCTTGTAATTAAATACCTTTCTCAGCTGAAAACAACATATTTTAAAATTATTTTTTAAAGCTTGGCAGTGTTCAATAAAAATAGGAATGCTTGATTTGAATTTATTCCTTCCTTTAAATTCTTTTGCAGGAATTTAGAGTTAGCAAGGAGGAAGGTAACTCCTCGCCCTTGGATGAAGTGAATCTAGATGATTACGTGGTATTCAGGTAGAAAGGAACAAGACCAGGTTGTGAGATCCTTCCTCGGGCTGATTAATACCTAATGTCTTGAGAAAGCTCATAAACCCCAGTGAATTGCTGGAGAAAGGTGCGAGTAAAGTAACCCAGCGCTCAGTATAACACAAGCAATAATCAAACAACTTCTGACATAGAGCTTGAATGATAATGAGTATCTTACACTCCCATTCTACTCTTAACGCTCTAAGTAATTCACAAGTGCTGTTGAAAACCTCCCATGTTCCATTAAAAGAGATGACCTCACAGACATTAATTAACTTAATCTCGCAAAACTCATTTGAAGTAAGGAAGAGCTATCCGTCCCCATTTTTAAATAAGGAATGAAATACAAGGATAGGAATTACTTCATACACAACCTACCAAAATCAGCAGAAATATTTAAATCACAGCCTTGCCCAGTGCTATCTTCCTTCACCATTTTATCTTCTGATAGTCCTGATTCTCTCAAAGCTTCATCTCCCAAAATCAATACCTTGCCTAAAAAAGCCAATATTGATTTATTTCTTTGGCATTATTTTTCAAGTTTTGAAGTTGCTGGGTAAAAAAATAAAAATGTAAAAACCCTGAAACACCCCTAGGGCACAAAAAAACAGAACAAGGAAAAACTAGAAAAAATTACTTCAGTTTTAAAAAATAGAAAACTAATTTTTTAGGGCTGTCATGACATTTTGGCAGCTGCATTGATTCTTGAAAATCTGTGGCTGATAATCATGGATTAACATGTGCTTAATTTATCTCTGAAGTTACTGTGGGTAGTTACATACCTAGATTAAGAATGTGCTACTTGTTCTGCAGAAGTGAGCACAGGCCATCAAAAAAGAAAAGCGATGAAGGCTATGGTTGGAATCTGAACTTAGGGACAACATAACTCCTTACTCAGGTAGCTAAACAAATAGTTTGAATTTTCTGAGGCGTTAAATATTCAGTAGAGAGATTAAATTTTTCTGACAGTCCAATACCTATACCTGAAATAGAGAATTAGGCACTGAAACTGGAATGACTAAAAGCTGATGTGCATACCTAGTGCAGACAAAAGAGGAGGTACTGGAGGAAAGAGAAAAAGCAGAAGGGACAGCATGAATTTCTGTGCTCAAGACACATATTTTAGAATTAGGGTTAAATCCACTGGAAAAGTTGGATTCAGACCCTGAGACTTTCTCTTCGTATGCTGAAAAACATATTCATCTGAGAAAAGGGACATTGGGACATCCAGATGTGGAGCTTGAACCTACACTATCCGTCTTCAGGAGGAGCATTCTAACCACCCAATAAAAAGGTGGGATTGCTTTTGGAACTTCAGTCAAAGCCAACTGTTGAGCATCCAAGAATTCATAGCCCTTGAGCCCAAAAAGTGAGGAATAAAAGATCTTAACTAACATTTGAGGGCAGAAGTGTTGTTGCTCTCTTCTAGCTCTTGCTCCTGTAACATTTTGAGTTGGATACATCTGGCCAAACATGCAGTTCTAGGTAGCCTAATTGTCACCTGGAAGTGCCTTTTTTCTCCTCTGTTGACTATAAAGGGAGATGAGAATGACAAATGCAGATGAAAGCATTTTAGTGTAGACTCCCAGGGTTTGATTCAGTTGCCCACACATGAGCACTTGGCGTCATTTCAGATGCCACCAGTGTCCTGCCTGCTGTCCAGCTGCCATATGTTACAGGCAGGATACAAAATATGCCCACTTATCCATTAGGCCTAACTATCCTTCAGAAGACTCAGGCTCTCTTCTTCTGCAGTTCCTCTTATGTTTTTTATATACTTTCACATTTCTAGAACAGGTGGATATCCTCCTGCTGCTTTCAGGCCAGTAAGTTGTTATACATGCTCCAAGGGTGCATGCTCAAAACCTTATGGGTGAAGAAGGACAAGAAATGCATCTTTAATTTCTTGAGACATGCTCAGATGCTACACAATGCACCACCCTGTACTTCAATTCAAAATAATTCAAACAAGGTAGTCTGAGGAGGGTTAACAGTAGAAGTCCTTAGAGTTGGCTGGTTCTTTACCTTTAGACAGGAGAGCAGGTCCCAGGCTGCGCCACAAGCGTTAGACAAAGACCCACATACCCAGTGGCAAAGCATTAGGTCTCATAAGACATTTTTAACAAAAATCTTGGATGCCTGGGGAATCTTATATTCCTAAGCAAATACAGACAGGGTTTTCCCGAGTTGCTGTCATGAGCTTAGGTTCATTAATGATAATTAAGGATCCTCCATGCTCTGCTGATGCTGATTATCTGATATTCAACTCCCATAGACTTCTGAAAACAAAATTATGATTAAGCCCCTCTGAAAAGTAGGTCTTCACTTTAGGAGGTTGTCTGTCATAGCTGTTACTCTATTCCAGTGAGACTGTGTTGGCACAGAATTTTGATTTCACACTTTTGATTCTTTTTTGGAGACTCTAAATATTGGTGAGACATGATCCCTGAGCTACAAGCAAGAAGAAAAAAACACACAGAATGGAGGCTGTAGAATCATACGGTATTATTTGCTGTACTTTTCTGTGATAACTTCTGCAAGCAGGCTGACTAATTAATTATAAGCAGTCCAGATAGAATCAAGGTAAACATCCAAGACTCATCCTCCTTGGGAAATAACTCTAGTCACACATTTAGTAAACAAGAGAATGACAGAATGAGGTTTTGGGGATGTCACCCCGTAAACTCCCAAAGAACAGTTCAGGGCAATGACAATCTCAAGGTTAGAAACCTAGATGTCCAGCTTAATAAAGTTCTCATCAAGGTATTGCAATGTTGTTCAGGAGGTAGATGGTAGCAATCTGAAATGAACTGTGCTTTCTCAGAGTTTAACTTCAGGAAAAAATTCAGACTGAATGTCACCTAGTCATTTAATTGAATCAGAAATTAATTCCCTAGGGTCAGCTGAGATCGAAACATAAACCTGACTATAATCAGCATAACAATGTTAGCTGAAATTATGCCTCTGAATGATAGCACCTAATAGAAGTGTAGGGCAAAGTTTCCCTAAAGAGATATTAGAAAAATGTTCTGCCTTTTCTATAGCCTTTGATATTGAGCAAGATGTTGTTTGCATATTTTAAAGTGAACTGTAAGACCATCTGATTTTCATACAAGTACCTGCATATAACCTTCAGATTTCATTACCCTTCTTGAGTAAACCAAAAATATCAACAAAACACCAGTTTCAAAAGCATAAAGATGGAACCAAGTCTACACTGTGGTTCCTTAGTATGGAAATGTATGACATTATGTTTGTCTTCAAAGATGGTGGGCTTACTAAAAGACAGCAGAGAGATGTTGTGTTATAATATTTGTATAACCAGCTGGCTTTTCCACCTTCTCTTGGAACTCCTGGCTGTGGCCACACACACAGCACAAGATCAGCAGCCTGCTGATCTCTCAAAGCAGAATTTTATGTTCCGCTAGAGTTGATTTGAAAATAAAATCAATAGGATCAGTAAGATCTTAAGGTCATCCAACTTGGAAAGCTTGTATGGAAGAGGATGCGGGTACCTCAGTAAGGTGTTATAATACCCTAAAAAAGATTGCTGTAATCATCCTGGTCTGGATATGAAACTAGCAAAATCACAGATCTAAACCAGTGTGGTTTTAAGTGTGTTCTGAGTCCTGCACATAAAGGGGAGAGGGGAAGAAGAAAGGAATGCCTATAGATATCTTTGTTAAAAAAAATCAATGAATCAACATGGGAGGACAGGAACTTAAATCAGTTTTCAGTTTCTCAGCAATGAGAACATCATAGAACTGGTCAAACAAAGTAATTTTTGAAGGAATAATAATGAACTGTTCAAAAACTCTTTAATAAAACAACGTCAAAAACTTCATTGAGCTGAGATTTAAAATATCTCAGATTTTATAGGCTTTCATGAAATCCAGATCAGAACTCTGAGGAAACTCTATTTCCATTCTCATTTGTCTGTCCTGGGAATTCTGGGACCCAGAGAGCTGACAGATACATCTTTTGGGTCCACCATAGCTTGTGGGCCCCCAACATTTGGACAGCCATATCTAACTCTGCATCTGTCCCAACCCACTCATGAGAAACTGTCTGTGGAGGTCTACTCAGTGGAGTGGTACTCGGTGGAGATCCACTGCAGTATAACTCATACTGAAGTGCGCAACTTGATTCAGCTGCCTAAACTTTGGTACTTAGTGCAGTTTAAGATACCCTAGGGCATCCACGCCTTCCACACAGCAACAGCTCACATGGCACAGGACCTGTGAGAGCCAGATGCTTTTTTACCCATTTGGAGGATGGTAGCATACCTGAGGGCATCTCAGATAGCATTTGACACCTACATCTAGGAAACATAATGGAGCAATAGAATATTTGATGAAGTGCCTTCAGATGAAATCCTACCTTTTTTTCCTCTTATGCTTAGTCAAAATATCAAGGAAGATATTGCTACCCAGTATCTAATGCACTGTAATGGTTTTGCTGAATAATTCTGATGTGATATTTGAGCTAAGTGCACTCCAGGAGTAAGGAGAATTCTCATCAGTAGTTAATTTTACTTTTCCCATAAATTATTCTGATGAGTTTTTTCACAAAATTTAGAGAAAAATAATTTTTAAATTCCCCTTTAATTTCAAACATCTTGGGAAAAGTGACTACAGAGTTTGTCTTGACTATGGTTAAACTGCAAACTTTGAGGTACAGATGGCAAAGTCCATACTAGCAACTAGCAGCTGCACTTTTATGAATTTGGTTTTCCATATCCTATTGTATTATAAATATAGTAACTAAAAACAAATGCATTTATAAATATATTTATTAATAAATTGTAAATTTATACATTTGTAAATAAATTTCAAATAAATATGATAATGTTATCTTATAAACATACTAATAAATGAGTATAGCAGTTAATAGCAAACACGGATCATGTAAGCTAGATTTTTTTTGTCCTTCACCTTTAAATAAAGATCTTAAAATTTGATTTAAGTAAGATTTAAGATATGTACATGTAAAGACATGTACTTAATATGTGTTGATGTTATGTTAGGGCATAAACTCATTTTTTTAGATTCATATCATTCTCCATCTGTTTTCTGAATAAAGGAAAGACCATGTGCAAAGCATAAATTTCTCCTGGTGAAAATACCACTAAAGCCTTATTTGCACATTGCTCAGTAGGCTATTTCTTTAGTACGTCTCTGTTAAAAGACCCATTTCCAAAAGTCAGGTGCAGGTAGACCTCTGTGCATCTCAGGAACATCAGAGTCTGGATCAAAACTAGTATTTCAGAGTCTTCCTTCCTTTGAGACACAAAGCTGTCAGGAGCCTTGGTTGTGACCTTCCCCTGCCAGACATTTCCAATTCTGATGAAATTTTAGATGTTTCACTGGAGATCAGGCTAAGGTGATTAGTTTAGGCTGGTCTCATAAGTGTTTTGCAGTACTCTAGGCATGTATTTAAGTTAGGTGTTTGGATCACTAACTCATATCTATCAAATGCTCTGTTGTGGTGAAATCATATTAATTCTGTGTATGTACAAAGGTACATTTTATTCTCCAGATGGTGATGTGAGCAACCTGATTTAATAAGCCCTGCTTTGAGCAGGTTGGAATAGATGACCTGCAGAGACTGTTTCCAACCAAAATTATTTTGTGATTATATGTGATAAATGAGTTAGTTTAACCCTGAAGATCACCCTTTTGATCATTTTGTTGCTTTGACTCTTTATTCTGTTGGGCAGATATATTAAAATGGAATCTTAAATATCAACATCAGATAGACTGTCTAATTTGACTTCAGAGACATGACCATTCACACCAGCTCCATGACTTTTGAAAAACAATTGTCCATCTAGAAACCAGAATGCTGTGGACTGAGAAACATTCCTGAAGTAGGGAAAACAGCCTTTAAATATGTACTACAAATTAATCCACTTAAATCAAAACAAAAGCTTCCTTATCGCTCTCTACAACTGCCTAAAAGGAGGTTGTAGTGACGTGGGTGTTGATCTCTTCTCCCAGGTAACAGGCAATAGGATGAGGGGAAATGGCCTCAAGTTGTACCAGGGAAGGTTTATGTTGGACATTAGGAAAAATTTCTTCACAGAAAAGGTTGTCAGGCACTGAAAGGGGCTGCCCAGTGAAGTGGTCGAGTCCCCATCCCTGGGGGTATTTAAAAGCCACGTACATGTGGTGCTTAGGGACAAGGTTTAGTGGTGGGATAGAAGGGTTAGGGTAACAGTTGGATCCTAAAGGTCTTCTCCAACCTAAATTATTCTATCATTCTATGATTCTATGTTTCTCTTCTATTATTGCAGATAAATTATTGTTAGCTATCAGTGAATTTGTGGAAAAAGTGCTTTATGTATCAATTCACTGGACCAAATTGTTACACAAACAGAAATACTAATGAGAGCATGTTTGTCTCTGGCTAACTATAATTTTCCTTCAGCTGTTGAATTTCTGGGAAATTATCCATTGCTTTTTCCTCTAGCCTGAAATATTACTCACAACTCCCTTTAGAACAACTGTTAAGTCTATCAGAGCTCCCGTTTCAGAGCAGCAGGTAAGCATTACTCTCCTCCATCCAAGAAGCCAACTCCTTTTGAAGTTAGAATGGGAAAGTTAGCTGAATTAAATAAGGACAATTTATTAAATGCAGCTTTCCTCCCTACAATTTGACTTTTAGAAACATGCCCTAGCTACTGTTTTCTTTTATTTGTGACATAAAGATTCAAACAAGACAGGAGTTCAGGCACAGCTAACTACAGCCAGAATTTTCCTTTTTCTTCTTCTTCTTTTTTTTTTTTTTTTATTTTAACAGTGATAACTGACTTTATGGAAATCTTCTATATATAACTAGGGAGAAAAGAGCAATTAAGGAGAGACGGAAGGTTCTCATCTACTGTAAATTGGCCTAATTCCACTTATCTTGCCAGAAATCACTTCTTTTCTTCATGTAGTTTAATCTATATCTACAGCTAATGCAAAAAAAATCAAAGTGTATTTAAGATACTTGAGAGCTCAGGTACATCTCATTTGCAGTTCAGAGGCAAAATTATTGTAAAAAATGAAATGAGCAAGATATAAAGAAAAGAAAGGCCATATTTTCATTTAAGGTAAGATCCAAATATAGAGTAAGTTTTGAAAGAAAGCATATATTCTCACAAAATTTCCAGGTCAGTCTATTCTGAGAAAAGGTTTCACATGAGCACTTCTAAGATGTACAGACAAAAGAACGTACAATTCAAAATCCAATTATACAGGGAACTCAAGTTCACATTGGATTTCTCAGCTTGAATGCTCTCACTGACGTGGTCAAACAATAATGCTCAGTCTTTGACCTACATGAGAAATGGGAAGTTCAAATGAAGACTAAGTTGGGTGTCTTTAATAGTGTAACTCAAGCCTGATTAAACTTAGATGTAACTCATTCCAACAAGAATCATACTATGACTGGGACACAAGAGATTACCACGTAACGTACGGCTTTGCCACAGGCCATTTGAAAGACCTTTAACAAGTCACCTCTCCACTTGGGTAGCTCTGTGGGGTGTCACAAAGCCAAACTGAAACCCTGAGTCCCAAGAGGTGCTGAAAGCACTTTATGCTGCATTAGAAACAGAAGACACCCCTCACAGTGCAAGAAATCCCAAATTTCTGATTCACCTGCTTACCTCCAGCATTTCATAGGAGTACAGAAATAGAAGGTTCACGTATAGCAGATCCATGTCACATCCCTTACAAATTGTCAAGTCCCATCATAGAAACAGGGAGATTTTTTTCTCATACTTTTCCTTCCAGGAGTTCCAGAATCCATTCTCCCCAAATGGTTGGGAACTTTCTTCTCATTATCAGCCTACATTGAAGGTAGATGGTACTCATTTGTTCTTGGGACAACATAGACCAATAGTTCATGCCCTGTCCCTGTAGCACAATGCACCTCACTGTTGTGTGTGATATCTGGGGCTTGATTCACTTGCCTAACCTTCAGTCATTCCCTGTCATCTGAGATGTCCTCTGGTATCTGAAATATTTACAGTGGGTTGACAGATGGGTTTGTCAGAGACCGATGCTGGACTGAGCTGACAGCAGTTTAGGATACTCTAAGGCACTGCAGAAGCTCCACTTCTTCATGTGTCGGTAACTGGATGAAGCACCTAAGTGCTCAACATCTGAATTTCTGTCCAGGATCGACTGACTTTATTGACTGGGAAGAGTCAGCTGCCCAGACTTTGCCACCAAATGCCACCTGAGATGCTCTGAGGAATCTGGGATCTGGCAGATATTACACTATGCTATGAAAGACACATGCTCTTTTGGAGATGCTTTTTTGGATATAAAGGCACCAAGCAGCTGAAGGCTTTCAGCATCTAAAGTGAATCTGGATGCTTTGATAATTAAAACTTGCAGTAAATTGCCATTGACCATAGTTGGAGCTCAAGCACCTGGTGCTCATCTTGAATCCTAGATGCAGACAATGGGATGCTCAGTTATCTCTATACTGGACACTTATTTAAAATGTCCTAATAAATCCTGTCTGGTCTCCAGCTGCTATTGAAGACAGACATGCATTTTAGAGGACACTTGGTACCTGTGATTGATCAACTGAATCCCTCTACTAAATTTACATGTTTAATTGCATGCTTCGCATTTATGCCCTCGGTGCATTTACAGATAGCCACCATATATTCATATTCACGTTAAAACTTCAGGGCCAAAGTAGGAGTTTTTCAGCCTCAGCCCCCTTCATAATCGGAGGAGAGAAACAGACACCTCTAGAAAATTATTCATTTCACCCTGCAACAGAATTTGCTGATGTGCCATTAAGTCACTGTCTAGAGATTATTTTCTCCAATAATTATAATGCTAGGTTTGACAGATTAGATCAGGTTCTTGGACATCTAAAAATAGCTTAATATCAGTCTGTGCATTTGTGCAAGGCTTCTGCGGTGAAGTACCAGGCTGGCTGTATCATCAGTGCTAGAAGAACTGTAATGATAAGTGTGTAAGTCTATGTCCTCTTTGTTCCTTTGCGTACACTTTGGCCAGTACGATTCATTATGAACTTATCTCCAGGTCTTATTCTGTGGAACACAGTACAAGAAGCAATAGTTCTTATTCAGGGTTACTGTGGATTTATGAAAGCAATGAAATGACGTTAGGGATCCTCAGAGATACCTTCCCAGCTGGCAGAGTTTTCTCCAGCTCACCATGACGCTGGTGATATTTCCTTCTCTCCTGATTACAGCTCTCAGACAACCTCTTGCCATATCCACAGGGAACCATTCTTTTATCCTTGGATATTGTAGAGAATGAGTTGGATCCTGACAAAAAAAAAATGTGTGAAAAGTTAATTTTGCAAAGCTGAAACTGAGTTGAATGTTCTGAATGCCTAAGCACGGCCTGCCCTGCTGCCTCTGAGACAAGACCACAGCCTCTTTCGGGCATGTGCTTCTTTGTTCTAAAAGAACTTGACAATCTTGAAGGACATTTTCAAGAATGAAAGGACCTTCATTCCAAACTAAAAATGCTAGTAGGCAGGAGATGTGTTTTCTGGAGGAGGTAACTGGCACCTTTGTTATATTTCCTGACAATCTGACCTTAAGTTGAAAAGGACTTGAATTCATATTTAGGAAAAGCTATTGCAAAAAAGGAAGAGTCACACTCACATCTTGTTCAGAATAATAATAGCACCTAGTTTCTATGCAGTATTTTTTGGCATTTCATCTGCAAACTTTTTCCTGAAATGGCCAGTGCCTTTTTTCCACTTTACAAAAGTAGAATTTAATCAATCATGGGAAAAGGGGAGATAAGGAAACAGGAGATGCCCAAGGATACTCACTAAATAAGTAGCAGAGCCAGGTGAGTTGACCTTGGCTGACTTCCAGGTGCCCACCAAGCTGCTCTTACACTCCTCCTCCATCAACAGGACAGAGGGAGAAAATACAGTAGAAAAGCTTGTGGGCCAAGATAAAGACAGGGAGAACGCTCACCAGGCACGTTCACAGGCAAAATAGACTTGACTTGGGGAAGATTAATTTAATTTATTACCAATTAATGACACAGTAGAGCTAACACAACTAAAAAAGCCTTTCCCCACCCCTCCCTTCTACCCAGGCTTAACTTCACTGCTGACTTTTCTACCTCCCCCTCCAGCGGAGCAGGCGGATGGGGAATGGGGATTGCAGTCAGTTCATGACGCTTTGTCTCTGACACTCCTTCTTCCTTATGTTCTACTCCTGCTCCAGCATGGGGTCCCTCCTATGGGATACAGTCCTTCTCAAACCTCTCCAATGTGGGTCCTCCCTGTGGGCTGCAGTTCTTCAAGAACCAATCCCACATGGGTCCTTTTCCATGGGGAGCAGTCCTTCAGAAACAGACTGCTCCAGCATGGGTCTCCCATGAGCCACAGCTCCTGACAGAAAACCAGGAGTCTGCTCTGGCATGGGTTCCTCACAGACTGCAGCTTCCTTCGGGGCACATCCACCTGCTCCAGCATGGGGTCCTCCATGCGCTGCAGCATAGGTATCTGTTCCACCATGGTCCTCCATGGGCTGCAGAGGGACAACCTTTATCATCATGGTCTTCACCTTGGGCTGCAGTGTGGATATCTCTGCTCCGACGCCTGGAGCACCTCCTCCCCCTCCTTCTTCACTGACCTTGGTGTCTGCAGGGCCGCTTCTCTCACATTTTCTCATTTCTGTCTCACAGCTGTTGCACAGCATTTTTTTATCCTTAAATATGTTATCCCAGAGGTGCTACCAACGTCACTGATTAGCTCAGGTTTGGGCAGTGGTGGGTCCATCATGGAACCAGCTGGAACTGGCTGTGTCTGACATGGGGGCAGCTCCCAGTGTTGTTCCACAGAAGGCACCCCTGCAGCACTTCCCTCGTCCAGCCCTGCCACCAAAACCTTGCTACGTAAACCAAACACATGGGATTAGGGGTGGAGTTTCAGGCTAGAGCTGACTAAGAATGTTACAAAATCTCCTGAAAAGAAGAACTACATGTATTTGAGCAGCTGCAGCAGTTTTATTTCAGGTATGAGTTTAAAGTAACACACAGTTCTTTTGGCACAAGTTGGGTTTATTGAGGATTACAGGCTTGTCTGCAAAGGGAAACTCCTTCAAAATAAGGTGGACAAGTTGTTCCCAGTGACCAAGGTACTCCTCCCTGCCTCCCTCTGGTTAAGTCTGTGATGAGCCATGAAAAAAAACTCGGAGACTGCTTGAGAAATCTTTGAGATCCTCACACTCCCAGTCTGCCTCTCATTCAGTGACATGACCACAGTGTTGGGCCCAGCACTCAATTACTATTACTGAATTATTTTTTCATGTTTTGCTGCAAAGCAAGGTCATCACTACTGCTACTCCTTTAGACTGATGTCCCATGTACACCTTGGAAGGCTAAATCAAGATAGTCTATGCTTCAAGTGAAATAATTGAGTTCATTTATAAGCACATGCACCAGGGTTCATAAGTTTTGATAAACATGTTTATCAAAACCAATGTGCATTTCTGTGTAGTCAGTGCCAGAGACTCTAAGGAATCAGGTTTTTCAGGTGTACCCACTACCTTCTAAGTGTTCAAGGTTCATGGCCTTCTCGGGACTGTTTGATTTGAATAAGATCGGCAGATCAGCAAGAGAGCTAAGTTCAAAACAAACATATTTCAGTTGTCTCATCCCTATTTAAACCACTGGGGCTTGCTGATCTCTTCAGACTCATTCAGTTTGGTCCCTGCAAAAAGGGAAATCCATAGTCGGGATCCCTGTGATGACCATTCAGCTTGTCCAACAGCAAGACTCCCATTTTGCTGTTGCTGATTTTTGGGTGATCGCATTTTCTCCTCTTGCTCTCCAGCATGTGTGTAACTCACAAAATGACCCGTTCCAGCTCATATTCATTAAATTTAACCCACAATCAAATCATTCACATTTCTAATTCACCTCTGAACTTTTCAGAGCTGGACCTTCAAACAGAGCAGCTGCCTATCACATACTGCTCTTACACATTTCCCTTAGTGCAAGCAATTTCAACCGCTGCCGCGCAGGTTGTTGTAGCAATTGTCACTTTTTGTCATTTTTCTATAAAGTGCAAATGCTACAGGCCCTTCAGACACTGTCTGCTCTACACACATGGTGAACCCACCTTTAAAAATGTTTCTCATAAATCTTTTCTGTCACCTCTGTTTTGCTAACATTAAATTGAAAAGAGGGGGAAGGGGAAGAAAAAGATCCTCTAAAAAGCTATTCTGGGTTTTGCTTTATAACAATTTTTTTTATATATATTTTACTTTATTTTATTTTTAACCATAAGCTATCTTTTTTACATTGAAAAGCCAAGTTATTATTTCCTGGAGGTTTACACTCGAAACCTCAGATTGTCAGTTCATTTAATGTCACTTTACTTTATGCTTCGTGCCAGTTTTAAGGCTCAGCAAGAATTGACAACGCAATCCTTTCACAGCATCAGCTGACTGTGTTTTCTTTGACAGCAAGATTTCAAATCAAAGATTTAATAAACTAGTAGCTCTTCCAGTTAGCAGTGAAATGTTCTTTCAATTCCACCACTTAAAGAACATCAAACAGACCTCAGCTATACAGCAAAGATTATAGCTAAACCTGAAATGCAGCTTATTTGCATGCATAGGATCACCAGGGTTTGACTGTAAGAGAGGGAAAAGATGAAGAAATGTAATTTTGCTTAAAGTAAATGTGTGCGTGAATGCGCATGTGTCTGTAAGCAGACTACGCTTACAGAGACATAGAAAGAAAGGACAAGAGAGTGGAGATGATGCAGACGGTGGTTAAATGACTCATTTGTGAAAGTGTTCAGTCGGTGGAAGGCAGCCTCGTGAAGCTTGCGTGCTGAGTTAGCTGGGAAAAGGCGTTATGCTCTCTCAGACCAGTGGCATTGACTCCAGACCCTTCAGCGCTGAGGTTAACACTGAATTCCACCAAGCCACCACCCTTTATGCTGGTTTCCCTTCACTGCCTGGCCTATCTGCTGGGACGCAGCTTCCCACATCACGCTTCTGAGTGTGGCCCAGTGTTCGCACACCTGAAGGGAAGGAAATGTAAAAAACCTCCACCTGTGAAGCCTAAAGGGACCTTTAAAATACTCAGTGAAAAACACCTAGTGTGTGTGCCTTTCTCTCCCCGCAGGGCCATGAGGTTGCAGCTCTGCTAAGAAACGTAATGAAGAAGGAGGACAAGGGGTGGAGAAGAGCAGAAATTCTTCTTACTAATCTGCAGCCATATTTCTGAGCTCCTGGTGTAAATTCAGGATTGATAAGGTTAGGGCACAGGGATGCACACCTCCACCTCTTGCAGTTGGATTGTGTTAGTGGTCAAGATTATGCTTATTTGTACCCTCATTTCAGGAACTATGCTGTAACCAGCGGTGGTTTTAAATTCCTGAGTTGGGTTCACAAATGAAATGTACTGCCGCTAAAAACTCCTGGAAAGTAGAGTATTTCTGAGATGTGTTTCGGGTCTTTCTTCCCTGAGACCTTATTATCTCTTATAGAAGAACTCATAACGATGACTCTTGCACTGAAGTAGCTTTTCCTTCTTTCTGTTCCCAGCCAGCTGGTCCAACCCAAAGTAGCATGGCGTCAACTCCTCTCAGTGAGAAATTTTCACTCCTCACACCATTACCTCTCCATTTCTGCTCCATCTTGCAACTTATCCAAGCTGTGTTCACCCACCTTTGCTTAGGAGGAATATGTTTCTTGGAAGCAAACACCTTAATTGGTGTTACTTAACTGAACCTACAGGCCTATCCACATAACAATGCTCACCAAAATTAATCTGCATTAGCTTTTTTAAGTGGATTAATTAAACTACTTTAAACTCCTATGTGGACACCCTTGTTCAAAATTAAAGAGGCTTAATTCAATTTATCTGAGTTAACATTCAAAGTAAATTAAGTCAAATTAAATTATAGCCATTGCAGTCCACATCGGGATTTAAATTCATATGTTGAGGGCTCTAGTCACGTTAATTGAGAAAACAGCTGTAACGAGTTGTTGCCATCTCCCAGTTTGTTACTACCATCTCATTACCAGAGGTTACCAGTCCTACTGTCAGAATCAGCAGAACAGAAGTTGTGACTGTCCTTATCCACTGAAGTTCTGTCAGGTACCTTTGAAACCTTTCTTCATGAACAACTAATACACCAGACTGCAAACTGAAGCAGCTGGACACATACCCTACCAGCTCTGCTAGAAAGGGGGAGCAGGATGGAGACCCAGAATGGGAGCATCTGAGATCAGTCCTATATTTCTCAAAACTAACATGCGAGAACCCCTGAGCACCCCAAAATAACTCTTGAGAGTCCTCGCATAGTAAGACAATGAGAGGAACTGGCAGAAATATTTTACCTTTTGTTGTAAGTTTGCTTCTCTTTAGGGATGTGTCTTTAGAACGTCTTTATGACTGTAATCTTAATCAAATCCATGCCTATTAAAAACAAAGAAAATGTAAACAAAGCAGATGAATTAACCAATTTGTTTTACATAGTCTATAATACAAATTCTAAAGTCTTTTTGACTTAATGATTAAGACATACACTTTTGTACCTCGTTCCCTGTCTTCAGAGAATCCCCCCTTGCTATGCCTGGATAGCTTTTGTCTGTGCACATCCATTTCAGAAAAGACATTTACAAATTCAAAGTCATCTGTCTCCAGCTTGCCTGCAATAAGAATAGTTTATCTATCTTTTAAGGTGACTTTGTCAAAGAAGGAACAAATGTGAGCAGCCAACACCATACCCAACCAGAAAGCTGCACTGGACTGGAACGTATAGGGCTTGTAGGAGATGGGAGAAAACCACTTAGATGTATTTTGTAGAAAACTTATATCTAATTAATGGTCACTCATTTCAGTTTTAATGACCTGGTTCAGATTCTGCTTTTCACAGACCAAGTTGTTTACTTACATTTGGTTTTGAATAGGCCCTTTGCTGAAAAGCTGCCTTCGATAGATTGAAGGTCTAGAATCATAGAGGTTACTCAAACCCTTGCCCAACCTGACCTTGAACACTTCCAATAATGGAACATCCACAGCTTCTCTGGACAAGATCTTCCAGTGCTCAGCCACCCTTGCAGTAAAAAAGTGTTTCCTGATGTTCAGAGGGAGCCTCCTGTGTTTCAGTGTGTGCCCATGGCCTCTGGTCCTGGCACTGGGCACTACTGAGAAGAACCTGGGTCTGTCCTCTTTGTACCTTCCCTTCAGGTATTTATATACGCTGTTAAGATCCCCCCTGAGCTTTCTCTTCTCTAGGCTTAGCTCAAAACCTCTCCAGAGAGTATGCTCACATTTAAAAACCCTGAACAATGATAGGTCAGATCAGTTCTTGAGCCTGAACTGAGTCATTTCAGAGGTAGTTATTGAAATTAGTGGAACTGTTGTCAGAAAAATACCTTTGGTAGTAGAAGAGGTTATGGAAGTTCATTTTCAGGGTGGAATTAATTCCTTTTTATCTTTGCTGTCAAAAAGCAATGCCTAGGCCAAGGGATTCAGACCAGTACCTCCAGAAAGCTGTTTGCCCCATCCTAAAAGAACTATCCATGATAACTAGATGATACCCAGTTATTTCTCCTGATACAGAGCACACCTGAGCAAATAGCTTAGGTGAGACTCTTAACTTCTTGGCTAACACTACATAACAGCCTATCAGGAGGGAATTATTTGGTTTGCCAGTTCACGTTGGGTTGATGTTCCAAATAACAGCTACAAAGAACGGAAGAATAAAAACTCTTTGGTTTGGACTCCCTGCTGTGAATGGCCTAGAACACATACTTTGTAATGAATAACAGGTTTCCTTGCTCCTGTAAAACCCAGGAAGGATACCACTTTTTTGTTCTTTTAACCTCCTAGCTTCTCCTATGTCAGCAAATCACTTCAAATCATAGAATCACCTAGGTTGGAAAAGACATTTAAGATCATCAAGTCCAACCTTTAACCTAACCCTGCCACCCCACCACTAAACCCTGTCCCTAAGCACCTCATCTATCCTTTTTTTAAATACCTCCAGGGATGGGGACTCGACCACCTCCCTGGGCAGCCCATTCCAGAGCCTGACAACCCTTTCTGTGAAGAAATTTTTCCTAATGTCTAACCTATCAACATGTGAAAAGTGCTCTTTTTAACAACATTAGGCTGGCATCCATAACATAAACTGAAAGTATCACCAGCAAAAGCATCATTCAAATGCTGTGATTGCAGCTCATTATATATTGTGCAGTGTTGTTTCTATTTTCTGTCTGAATAATTTATGTTCCTCACCAACAGCTCCCAAAGGGCAGATTTTGCAATGAGATAGATCATTTCAAAATTCACCAGCCCTGAGTATTAGACCAGTACAGGTTCAAACTCATTTTTGTTGTTTGTCCCAGTAAATACTCAATGATTCAGGTTCTTGTGGGAAGAAAAAAAAAAGGTGCAAATAGGAGATGACTGCACCTAAGGTAATTTTTTTTTTATTCAAATGAATATTTTGAAGGGAGAATCATTTCTTTCTAAACATTCATGTATTGGGTCGACTGTGGCTGGATGCCAGGTGCCCACCAGTGCCACTCTATCACTCTCCCTCCATAACTGGACAGGGGAGGGAATATAATGAAAAGCTCATGGGTCAAAATAAGGACAGGGAAAGATCACTCACTGGTTACCATCATGGGCAAAACAGACTCGGCTTGGGGAAATTAGCTTAATTTATTACTGACCAAATCAGAGTAGGTTAATGAGAAATAAAACCAAATCTTAAAAAAAAATACATTCCCCCACCCGTCCTTTTTTTCTGGGCTCAATTTCACTCCTGAGTTCTCTCCCTCCTCTCCCCGCGCGGCACAGGGGGACAGGGAATGGGGGTTGGGGTCAGTTCATCCCACGCTGTCTCTGCCGCTCCTTCCTCCCCAGGGCAGGACTTTTCACACTCCTCCCCTGCCCCAGCCTGGGGTCCCCCCCCAGCAGACAGTCCCCCACGAACTGCTCCAGCGTGTGTCCATCCCTCCCATGGGGTGCAGTCCCTCAGGAGCAGACGGCTCCAGCGTGGGTCC
>NW_009259792.1:2854336-2854859 GCF_000687185.1 Egretta garzetta | reverse complement strand
GGTTCGACTGTGGCTGGATGCCAGGTGCCCACCAGTGCCACTCTATCACTCTCCCTCCATGACTGGACAGGGGAGGGAATATAATGAAAAGCTCATGGGTCAAAATAAGGACAGGGAAAGATCACTCACTGGTTACCATCATGGGCAAAACAGACTCGGCTTGGGGAAATTAGCTTAATTTATTACTGACCAAATCAGAGTAGGTTAATGAGAAATAAAACCAAATCTTAAAAAAAAATACATTCCCCCACCCGTCCTTTTTTTCTGGGCTCAATTTCACTCCTGAGTTCTCTCCCTCCTCTCCCCGCGCGGCACAGGGGGACAGGGAATGGGGGTTGGGGTCAGTTCATCCCACGCTGTCTCTGCCGCTCCTTCCTCCCCAGGGCAGGACTTTTCACACTCCTCCCCTGCCCCAGCCTGGGGTCCCCCCCCAGCAGACAGTCCCCCACGAACTGCTCCAGCGTGTGTCCATCCCTCCCATGGGGTGCAGTCCCTCAGGAGCAGACGGCTCCAGCGTGGGTCC
>NW_009259792.1:2837467-2854241 GCF_000687185.1 Egretta garzetta | reverse complement strand
GGCCTGGGGGGCTGCAGGGCTGCTCCTCTCACATATTCTCACTCCTCTCTTCAGCTGCCACTGCTCAGGATTCTTTTTTCCCCTTCTTAAATACATTATCCTAGAGGTGCTACCACTGTTGCTGATGTGTTCAGCCTTGGCCAGCAGCAGGTCCTTCTTGGAGCTGGCTGGTCTTGGCTCTGTTGGACACAGGGAAAGCTTCCAGCAGCTTCTGACAGAAGCCACCCCTGTAGCTCCCCCACTATCAAAACCTTGCTGCGTAAACCCAATCACAAAAATAGAAATGAAAGGCAAAACCAAAACCCAGCTAGACAGAGGTGTAATTCTATTGCTGATCAAGTTCTTGACAAGTTTCTTCTTCCTTCAATAATACGTAAAACATATAGGGTATGTGTTTTTGAGGAAAGAAGTTGTCAGTTCTTTTCTCCTATGCAGTAAATTGGAACCTTTTCCTCCCAGTCTGTTTGAATTCAGTTTCATTACACCGCAAGTTGACTTAAGGAGTGATCCAAAACCCATTTGTGTCATCAGGGGTAAGATTTGCATCTCTTAACTTTAGACAGGTAGAAGTTAGAGCCCTGATCTAAGCTAGTTACCCTAGGCTCCCGTCAGAGTCAATGGGGGGAAGCCTTCTGAGGCAGATTCATTCTGTTCATCTTAGGATACATGAATCACCTTAAGAGGAGCTTGTTGCTCTTCACTGACTATAAATGGAGTCACAGGGTGGCAGATTCAGGTTTAAGCAGCTAGCTTGCAGACATTTAACTTGGGGCACATGCATTTCACCCTGGGAAGCTTATCTTTCACTCCTCCAAGCTGCAGACCTGATCTTGTATAACTCCAGCAGCTCCGATTATTTTTTGCAAAGAACTTCAGATGTGGAAACTCAGTCCTAGTCTTCATGTTGAAATGTTTTGCTACCAAAATAATAGCTGCTTACAAGTAAAATGTCTTCTAGGCCCAAGAATTAAGCTTGATTTCTCTCTTTGTCTGCCTTCACTTTGTTTTTCCCATTCACTCACCCTTCTGTACATGATCTCATACTTTCTTCGACTTCTATGTGTTTAGGTAAGCTGTTGGGTGTGCTGATGGACCAGCAGGCTTCTTTCTCCTCAGAATAAGCACAGAAGTAATTTAAACTCTCTTTCCCATGGTGAGGACACTGGTGGTTGTCTTTCCTTTCCCCAGCTGCCAGTTTCCACAAAACTTGTAAGAACATCGTGTCTTTGATATGTCTATCCTTTCAGTCAAATGTGGTTAAAATCGGCCCATGTGGTGAAAATTATTGGAGGGAGGAAGGAGAGGAGGCAAACACACTGATGGGCAGGACATATTCCCTCAAAATTAGACTAATCGTATGCTCCCTTGCCACTAAGAAATCTCGCAGAAGTTCTAGTATAGACGTACTTACAAAGGCAGGAAAGGCATTTTTTTTGCTGCAGTTCCTCTCTTTGTGTGGATAATATAAGCTACACCAACAAAAACACAATGTTAGAAAGCATTTCTTTTTATGGATGTACTGGCAAAATGGCTCTCCCAAACATTCCAGTTTCCTCTTCAGCCCTACTCTGTGGGTCACTTATCTCAGCATATTTACTTTTTACCCACTGGGCTGTTTGGTTTTTTTTTCTTTTCCCTTTCCTGGGAATGCTTTAGTTTGTTATGCCCTGAAACACAAAGCATTAACAGCCTTTTAGAGAGTGCCAACACATGGTGGAGGTAGCTACCTGCTCTGTTTTCCATAAAATGGGTGTTAATAGGCTCTAGAGGGGTCCCTCAGTAAAGAAACGGAGGAGTTCAAGCATTTATTGACTGGCTTGTATCTCGTAGAAATATTCGAAGTGGAAAACAGGAGATGTGGAGAAAAGCCACACAAATGAGAAGCCACTAATGAAGTGTTTTTACAGTTGGAGTTCGATGTGTGAGCTTGTAAAAGCTGATTAACTATTATTGTGTTTTCATCTAACTGGTTTGATAATTTGTTGGTTAAATGGCTCAGCTGAGAAACCAGTGAGTGTCCTTGGAAACATGCTGGTGCAAGAGTTAAAGCCTCAGATCCACATGGAGGGGGCAGGTTTATGTTGTGGATCCACGATACGCTTCTCTTTTAATAGGTGAAAGAAAGAGGTGTCTGAAAAGTCATATTTGTTCTTACAAGGTTCTCTTTGAGCTTATTCCGGTCATTAAAATTGAAATCCTCTTTAGATTTTTTCATAATAAAGGCAATTAACAAGTTGATTCTCTTATTTTTCTTCTTTCTTTCTTGAATTCGTCTTTCTCTCTTTTTTTATTTCTCTTTCTTTCTCTCTGTGTCTCTCTCTTTTTCTTCTACCCTCATTAAAGGACTCTGTTTAGAAGATAATATTCTGGGCTTGATTAACAATTAACCCAAACCAGTTAACTATCACATTAGACCAGCAACAATATAACAGAGGAGACTTCAAAAAGCAGGTTGGAAAAACTGCAAGCCTCACCTTTCAAAAGAAAATGACTGGAAATCTGTAGTAGGGGATGGACAGGAGAAGACATGGAGGTTTGTGTTTATTATGCTTCAGTGCTCTGTTTTTCTCAAATCTCTTCCCTTATTCCCACTTCTGAATTAAAATGTAGCTACTTTAAGATTGTAAAACCTCTTGGCTGACATAAGAACTGGGAATTTTATGGCCTTACTGCCGATGTATGTCTCTGAACCCACAGGTCCCTGCAAATGCTGCTGATTTTAGTCTGATGATGGTCTTGACAGTCAGTAAAACTGAGTGCGATCTTGGTGGTAAACATTTACTGTGTTTAAAGAACTAATGAGCAATGAGTCTGTGTGTCAGACATCCCAAAAAGGACTCTGCAGATGGATTGGGTGTAATAAACTCATCTCCACCAAACTGACTAGATCAGACTTTTAAAAGATGAGCTGACTGAAAATCCCACTTCGAAAAATAAAAGTGTGCAAAAAGCTGGGGGTCTTTTCAGAAAAAACAAAAATATGTTGTAGCGGAAAAAAATCTCCTGCGATAATTTCACTCAGAAAATGCCTGTGGGGCTATGCTGGGGGTTGCAGCTTCAGTTTTTTATATCTTCCTCCAGCATGGTTTGGATTCCTCAGTCACATTGAATCTCTCATTGATGCTCTAAGATGTAAGACCCCAGGACGTACCCATTGCCCCTTATTTTGAGAGAAGGCCCTGTGTGCATCACAGGTCATACAGACCACAAAGACATCCAAAATCCTATGAGGCACTACAACGATGTTCCTCAGCCAAAATAAGTTGATTTTCTTCCTGCTTTTGACTAATAGTCTAAACGATTAGCTTTATTCTTTTTTCCAACTTCTAGCAAATTCTACAAAGAAAAAATTCCCTGAAAAAGTCACACAGCCATAGATATAACTGGGTTAACTTACATTTTCAGATTTAGCTCATAAAAAGGGGGTATGGCTCCCCCACTTTGAGGAGGCAGACTCACAGGTCTTAACTTTTGTTCCACTTTTTAAAAAAAAAAAAAAAATCATATTGAAAAAAAAGTTAAAACCATGAAAACAACAAAATAATTGAACAATTTAGTTTGGAATGGATCTGTGGAGGACTTGCAGTTCAACCTCCTACTCAAAGCAAGGTGAACTACAACTTTATATCAGGTTGTTCAAGGTCTTGTCCAGTTTGGTTTGGAGTATCTCTAAGGATGAAGATTCTACAACCTCTCTGGTCCCAAGTTCCAGTGTCTGATAATTGTCTGTTTCTTTTTTTTTTTCATTTTTAATATCCAATTATAATTTCATTCATTTTAACTTCAGTCTTTTGTCTTGTTTTTGGGAATCTCAGATGAGAGTCTGGTTCTGTCACCTCTGCAAACTTCCATTAGGTAGCTGAAGACAGCAATAAGATTGATCCTCGCCCTTCCCTTCTCAAGGTGGAACAGACCTAGTGTCCCTTCAGCCTTGCACAAAATGTGCTTTAGTCTCCAAGTACCGTAAAGACCTCGGCTGGACACACTCCAGTTTCACAATATAGGGCTTCCTGTAAGCCAGAGGGGAACAACCACTTCATTCAATCTGCTGCTACGTTTTTGTTAATGTACCCAGTATGAAGTTGGCTTCCATCACTGCAAGGGTGCACTGCTTACTCATCTTTAACTTGTCGTCCAGCAGGCACCCTCTACCACAGAACTGTTACCAAGCCATTAAATTCCCAGCCCATGAAATTTCATGAAATCTCTGTCCTGTGTGCAGACTTTTGAGTTTGCCTTTGTCGAATTTCTTTAAGTTCTTACCAGCTCATCCCTCCATCTTAAACCCTTCTCAGTGTCAGTCCCGCTGTCCAGTATCCACATCCCTACTGAAGAATCACATCCTTTTCTGGTGTACAAGAATTGGAAAAAAATGTCAAGAATTAGAAGGAACCCAGAGGAAAAAAAAAGATAGCACACACACACACTTTCATATATTTTGTGGTCCAGAGAAAACAAATCAAAGTGTGAGACAAATGAGCCAGCAGAGAAAGACATAACAAGACTGACTGTAAGTTAAAGACAGACAGATTGAAATCAAAAAAGCAGTCATGACTTTTGAGCACTGAAATAAACAGCCAGGAACCAGGATGTCTCTTGGAGTCTCCAGTTTTTGATGTCTTCAGATTAGGTCCAATTGTCTCTCAATGTGAACTACTTTAGCCAAACACAAATTGCTGGTCTTGACACAGGGAATAGAGGATGAAATGCAATGGCCTGTAGTATGCAGAATGAGAAACTGAATTATCTAATGGACTCTCCCGGGCTAAAGCTTTTGAATTTATGAATAATGTCTGGGACAAATTTGTTGCTGAAATGATACAGATGTCTATAACCAACCCTGCTCATTCTATTGTGCAGCTGCTTTTCTTGCCAAATGTAACCACATAATGTTTCCAGAAAAATGGGCACTGAGACACATGTCATTCCAGGAATTTTTTGTTCTGACAGGACTGATAGTATAAACATTGCATTTAATTCAATAACATGGATGTGGATACATACAGGGTACATAGACATATATCGTATTTACACTTGACATCTACTTTTATTTCCTATGTACACATATACCATATAAAACTTAAAACATATATATAAAACATATAAAACAAAATAAGGATTTAAAGTGGGAAAAAAACACCTTGTAAGTTACCAATTACTTCAACCAGTAATTCCTAGGCACTACATGGGAACTCCGTGCCAGCAGATGGAAGAGACACCCAACACCCATTACCCAAGGCAGCCTTCAGCCCAATTTATGACCCCCCTTTCTCATCCTCCCATCCACGCATCTCTGTAAAGATCCTGGCCTGTTAGGACCAACAGGTCCTTCTCAGCAGAGCTGGTCCCCTAGGACCAACAGGTCCTTCTCAGCAGAGCTGGTCCCCAGCTGGTCACACCACAGCCTGCATGGACACAAGGTTAATTCATACCATGTAGAAAACTTAAGATTTGCCCTTGCTGGATGACATGAGATTCCTGTGGGGCTGTTTCTCTGGCTTGTCTAGATCCCTCTTTCAACAGCCTTACCCTCTAGCATATCCAAGCTCCTCAGTCTGGTGTCATCCATAAACTTGATGACGATATGTTGTGTCCTTTTCAGGTCATAGATGAAGATCCTGGGATAGATCTCCAGGTAGAGTATGAACTATTCAGTACATTTTCAGCCTGATCTATCCACCTATAATACGGTCCAGAACCATACAGCAACCTATAGTGAATTTTCACACCCAACCCAACATTTAGTATTTTACCTGAAGGGTAAGTGTACAGGAATGAAAAAGTCCATTTCTACAGTTCTTGGACTAATTCCACTTTTCCCTTTCATGATGCAAATGATTTTTCTTAAGCCGTATCTACATGAAAAGTTATCCCAAACAAAATCTATTTTTACACTTCAAATGCATTGCTCTATTTTCAGCCTGGGATCCTTCCCAGCAGAAGCCCAAGGATTTCACCCAATATTGCCACGGAGCCTTCAAATTTATCAGGATGATATTAGAGAATTATTGCCCCAGTATTACCGTGCTCTACGAGAGAAATTCAGCGCCCCTAAAAACCAGAGGAGCCAGCCATTCACATCATGTGTTTGTGTGAGGGTTATAAGCTATGTTATAAATATAACAGAAAAAATACGTAAAACCTTTGGTGATTCCTGCTTGTACAGCAATTCATTTTTTAAAAAAAAGTTCCTGAAACATGCACCGCCACCAGACAATCAAGAGTGAGAAAGAGAGAGGGAGCGGGAGAAGGGAAAAGCTGGCTCCATGCAGGGCCTTTTTGCTTACAGCGATGAGACAGTACTGCACTTTCTCCTAATAACCTTGACCTGCTTTCCCTGGCTCAGCAGTAGCATCTGTGTCACATCGGCTTAGCATCTGTTTATCAATCCAACAGCACAAACCTGATTCCTGCTCCTATTCTCTTTAGTGCTCACGATATTAAAATGACTGAATTAAACCAGCAGAATTCGGGAAGCACGAGACTTAGGGATGGGAACAGCTCTACGGAAAGGAAAGAAAAGGGAAAAAAAAAAAAAAAAAAAAAAAGCAAGAAGAGGGAAACCATATGTAGCGCTCCATTTATTTATTCGCAGTGGATTTAAATGAGAGATTTATAATGAATAATCACTACTAAAATCTCTTGTGCAGAATGCAGGGCCACAGGCTTTTGAAACAGAGAAGGTAGGAATCATCTCAGACTTCTCCACAGATCTTAAGAAAAGACATGGCAAGTACAATGAGGTAATAAATTACCATCTGCCTGCAGTCTCTGCCTCCAGGTAAAAGAGCGAAACACCAGTGAATAAGATTTAGTGCAGATCTTTAATAAGCAGGGTGAAAGATACTGGGAACTCCCCAGGCTTGTCCCTGTGGTTTACTTTTCCCCTTTTTCTACCACTGCTATGCTCTTTCCAGTTTGGAGATCTTTCTGAGTATAAGGCTAGTCCTGAGCTTGAGGAATTTTTTCATATTTAATGCTGGCCTGAGAAGACATGGACTAATTCCACACGCTTAAACCATTCAGAAGTCACACTTTCCAGGACAGCTTCTTTTGCCTTGAAAAGTATAGCTCGTTCCCAGAGTAGTCACCCCATACAAAACAGCTCCTGGCTCCAGAGCTATTTCAGAAGAAAGGAGAGATGGGGAGTTCAATTGCACAAAGTCGGCATGGCAGGCCAAAACTGAGCTGGCAAATAGGCCAGTGTTATTATTTATTGTTTATCATCGCCATGCTCAGATCTGAACAAAATCAGAGCCCCACTCTCCTGCGCATACACAGCTTAGTGTTTGGTTTCTGATCCCCCACCTACACAGCAACTAAGGCGTCCTGGTTTCAGCAACAGGAAAAGGAAGAAAAAAGAGAACCAGAGAAATTCTCTGATCTGCTGGAAACTGCTTCATGAGTCTGAGGGATTGCAAAGCTTAGGTCTTATGAGTACCCAGTGTTTAAAGCATAGAACAGAACATTAAAACAGACATACACCAAATTAATAAAAACACACAGTCGGCCATATCAGCACAAATAGCCAGGGCTTTGGGATTTTACCTCATATTCAAAAGAAGGGTTTTTTTCCAGCATCACAGAGGTCACTGATTCCACTAATGCTATGCTGGAAAATTTAGGGGGTACTGATTTCGACAGGTATTCCACCCAGAGACACATGGAGCATCCACCTACTGAAGCATCCTAAATTATTCCCTGGAGATCTCCCTTACTTGCTTGCACTGAAAACTCTAAGATCAAAAGCCAAAATCTGACAGTGGTGTGGCTGAACCCCCAGACCTCTTGGTCCTTATACAATAACATACATACACATCATTATATTATTATTATTATTATACATTATCGTTATAATACAAAATGCATTAATAGAGACTTTGGACTACACACATACATACACATCATTATATTATTATTATTATATATTATCATTATAATACAAAATGCATTAATAGAGACTTCGGACTACAGTAATGCAAGTCAAGCTGCTCCACCAGATTTTGTCCCTACGTCCCTGATTTGATGATTGCAAATAAGGGGGGGAAATAGATGGAAAGAAGGGACTCATTGCAGTTATACAAACTACCAGCTATCAAAACCATATGACTAGATCTCAGTGTGAGGTAAATACATGATTTACAGGCTAATTCACTGCTCAGGCCACCTCCAGTGAACTTAGATTAGTCAAGAGATGAGTTTGAAACAGAAAACATATGTAAACAATTGCTGAACCTCCAAAGAAGGTTTCTTCCACAAGGAAGAAAAGGATAAAATGATTTGGACTATATATCTGTGAGAGCAGACAGCAAGCTTGCAGTGACTCCAGAGTCCTTCTGAACATAACAGTGCACATGGTTTGGCGGTGATATGAACTTGAAATTCGAGGCCCTTTTACCTTTTCATTTTTAACAGCTTTTTACTCCCAGCTTTTTACTTTTTAACTACTTTTTCCTCATGTTACTTCAGCTTTTGTCTGAGCGTGGTGCCAGAAACTCATAGGAAAACTCACCCAATGTCATCGAGGTTGTAGGATTTCACCTATATTTCACACAGGAAAGCTTTATTGCCCCAGGGTTATGCAGAATCTTCATAGCTCATTTTTTCAAAGGCTGGGCTTGATTCGCATCGGTAGCCATCCAGACTTCACTTTCGGATCCCTCATGCCTCAGGCTGAAGGCTGAAAGTGCAGGAGGTGAACAACAGGTTGTGTTTGAGACCTGGCTTTTACAGAAGCCTGGGCTCTATCACTACCAGATTACATTTATATATAAAATAGGATATAGTTTTAAGAACATGATAACTGATCTCAAGACTAGAACTAACTTTTATCCAGGAGGCTTTTTGGAGCAGCCAGGAGGTAGTTAAACCAAGAGTAAAATCAGCAGGGAGAAGATTTGAAAAATACAGACTTGAGACATATCAATTTTATTCCACCGTTAACAAAATCAAGAGTTTGGAAAAGGTGTGTGACAGTATAAAAAGCCAGTCTCTTTTTTTTTTTTTTTTTTTTTTTTTTTTTTTTAATATCTGTACAAGGAATCTAGGTAGGGTGCCAACAGCTCTCACTGGGTTGCGGCACTGCAATATAACTGAAATTTAGGAGGACAGTTGTCACGAGTAGTGTATTATCTGGTTATAACCTATTTGGGAAGGAGTGAATGAAGAAGAGAAGGTCTTATGGGAACATAATGCTGGCTTTCTGACTGAACACATTCCTGTGCACACACAACAGTCCCACATGTCTCATCTGCCCATTAGTCCCCATCTCCACCAATAGCTTATGAAATCCTTAGCTAACTTAAATCTATTTTAAAAGAGAAGTAGCAAGAGGAGAGAAAGAAGAGAAAGCTTGTCTCCACATGGTTGTGAAGCCAGCCACTGAAAATATGCCCAGATCAAGCCAAATTTAGCAAACTCTGAGCAGCTGAAGAATAACAAGGATCAGGTACATGTGGGAGGACAATGCCCTGGGGAGGAACCAAAGATATTACCATGGGGCCATATGGGAGGTGAGACCATGGTCTTGGAGATATTGGCAGATAGGGTATGGGCTTTGTTGGTTCTGTTCCATTTAGAACAGTTTGGTTTGATATTACTGAAAGTGCAGAAATTCAGGATCTCAACTGACTATTGACCATGCAAATGTATTATGTCTGCTTATGTATATCTGCTGTCTTACAAAGTCTGGCTGAGGTATTTGAGAAAGCAGGAGATGTCACAGATCAGTGAATCAAACAGTCTGAGTTACTCCCTGAGCAACTATCCATAATGAAGAAAACAGAAGAAAATATCTTTTTAATGGGGGACTTCAATTTGGGAGACATATGCAGCCAGCAGTAAACTTCTCTTCAAATTTAAGGAAAATATAAAGATGAATTAATTATGGGCTGGCAGTTGGTGGTAGCCTAGGGACCAACTGTTATTATCAGATTGCACTCCATACAGACAGAGGACAGCACAAACCAGTAATAAATACAGTTGACTCTCCAAAATAATTCATTTCTTAAAACTGGGAAATTAGAATGAGATTTAATAGGTAGGGAGAAAATAAATCAGAAAAATGGGAATGAACATTGGGATTTTTTTTTAAGAATAGTCTATGAAGCTGTGAGTCAAACTTTGTGTAAAAGTAAAACTTAGTTCAAAGGCAAAGGAAACGCACTAATTAGAAATAAGAATGCAACATGTGACAACGGGAAAGAAAGAGACCTTAACACACACAGCAGTATAAATTAAACATTATAAAGTGTAGAAAATTGATAAGGGAAGCTAAAGACATCAAAGAAAATCCCATGGTTAGTAGGATTAATGACAATGAACTTAATTTTTAGGAATAATTAGGAACAAACTAAATCCTACAAATAGCATAAGACCATTTAGTAATGGAAACTGCAAAACTGTTTAAACCATACAGTGTAGGGTCAGGTCTCCATACGTTTCTGTTTATCTAATAAGGCTTGAACAATTTGCATCCTCAAAGAACTTATACACTGAGGAGTGCTCTATATCCTGTAATTTTAAAGTCATTATTAAATTAGTCTTATGGCAACTTTTCTAGTATTTTTTTTGGGTTCAACTTCAAAGTAATCAGTCTACCCTTCTTGTCAGTTCATTTATCTCTGTTTTTAAATATACTGATATGACACCAGCATATTTTCCTTTTCTAGAATTTCTTTGTTATGCCAATATTACTAAAAATTAACATCAGTGATTGACTGTGTGATTCTGTGATGAGATTACAAGTGCATTTGATAGACTGTGTAGGTAACCTAATATATCTGAAGGTGTTTAAAATTACTACCACTTATTCTAACATACACTAAAAAAAGCCCACTCCGAATTTTAAGGAAATTCCGTAACAAGAAAGCAAGCATTCATTGGAACAAAAAATGGACAATGAACATTAAAAAGATAGGCTTTATAGAGGAACAAGGACTGAATAAAAGTTGTTTCAGATTCATTTCATGAGGAACAAAATTGACTATTCAACAATTTCATGGTCTGAAAACAAATATAAACTCAATGATGTTAAAAGACATTGAAATCATCAACATGGGTAGAAAGGCACAAAATGACAGGACAGCAATCAGACAGAGTAACCTGAATATCTTGATAAACCAGGTTCAAGAAAAAGATATATCTTAATGCTGTTGCAAGAAAACGCACAAAAGAATGAGGTTTTATCTACAGAGCGGTGCCTGTATCCTGGGAAGCAGTGACTTTAAAAAAGGCCTAGTATTATGCTGAAGCAAAAAAAAAAAAAAAAGAATTTTGGCAAAATGTTCAGGCAAACAGAAGTTATTGGGCACCATAGAGTGAGAAAGGTTTGAACGCAACAGTTTGTGAAATACTTAATCTGGATGGACCCTTCTGGACTAAACTGTGAATGTTGGTGGGACTGACTTAGTCTGAATGGATTTGTCTACTCCCTGTTAGGCATTCCAGGATGTTATTGCTAAATACAGTGAAATATATAGTTTCATAGATACATGGGTTTTCTAAGCTAGAAGGCACCATTATAATCTGACTTCATGTATAATGGGGCTACTCCAGAACATGAACATGCCATTCAGGAAACCTGATGATCGCTCAACAAACAAATGAAACAGAAGCTCATAAATGAAGATTAAATAACTCAAAAAATACTTCCTTTCTACCCGTCGACATGGACAACTGCCAACTCTCCAACCCAGTCTATAGAATGGACTAGCCCTAGGTAATGTAAATTGTAATGTAAATTATTCCAGCATTTCACAGCAGTTTTCTACCAAATGTTCTTATATGAAATCAAAACCTTTTGCACAATCAAAGCATATTTATCCAGTGCTAAATTGGGATCTTACCTAACTAGCTTAGTCCTATTCTTTTAGTTATCCTCTAGTTTAGCCCAAAAAAATTTTAAGTGATTTTTGAACTTTCCCATCAGCATCCACTTTCCCCATATGGTCAACAGTTAGAGGATGCTTTTGAAGCCTTGCAAAGGAAGACTGGTTTTTTTTTCCCCCAGTGGACATTCAACATCACTCTCCTTTCTTCTTAGACAGTCACAGCCACACAGATGTGCACACACACCCCCACCAAAAAAGAACCATTTACAAAGAATGAAAGGCACAGATAATTGGTTTTGTATTGTTTTCTGAACTGGCAGCAACATATTTTGTCTAGGTTAATACAATAAGCAAAACATGAACTTCTGAAGATAGCTTCAGGGTTCAGAACACTGTCCTTTTGGGTCTAATTTCTGTCTGGTCCAAGAACAGGATAGTTTTATAACAGTTTTTTCTGACTCCATGTTTGAATAGTCTCAAATGCCTCATGGCACCAAGGACCTGACCTCTTCATGGTATAAGTTAGAGAATCCCAAAGCTACTCTAATGTGCGCCATTATGCTTGTACAACAAGGAACTTGTTCTAATGACAAGGAAAGTGTGGTTTGAAGGAATGTCCCAGATAGCGTTATTTTACTTATGCTCTTGACACCAAAGAGTGGTTTATACAGGAACTACTAAGCTTGCTCTTCACCATCTGGAGATTTACCCATGCAGAAGAAATTCCCAAGGGGATGGTTAAACTGGTTTTCCAACTGCAAAACAGCCTCAGCAAAGACCAACATCTGGCCAAAGTATCTTGTCAGGGTCCTATGCTCACTGTGCATAAGAAACATGGCTCACTGTTATTCTTGGTTTATTTTCTTCTGTCACTTGAGATGATAAGGAAAAAAAGCCCAGCAGTCGGAGAAGCAAAGGGAAGGCAGAAATGATGTAGTAAAAAAATCCAGTATTTTCAGAAATTGTAAATTTAAAATGGCATAACCTTCCTTCAGAACACACAACAGCACCATTTTGTAAAAGATCTGTGACTTTGTCCTAGAGCCACTAGTTAACGTTCATGATGCTGTCGTGCCATCTCCCACCGGCAAACTGCAGCACACCACAAATATTGTGAATTGTTCCTAAATTTGTCATGGCTGAGATTGTCTTCAGTTCCTGACAGAACAGAACAGATCTGTCCATCCTTTCCTGAGTTTTCAGTAGCTCATTCTCATCCACTAGAAATAACACTTCATCTCAAAGAGCTTTTGGAGAACCATCCAGCCTTAGTCACCTTACTTCCAATTCACAAGCAGCGCTGTTTGAAAAATCCCATCATTTCTTAAATTTTTGTTCTCCACAGCTCCATCTGATCTACAGCAGTATGGTTTTATCACACTGGTAGTCTACAGTACTTGCGGATCAGTGCAAAATGAACCCACCTCGAGTGTGTTATACTTTGTGCTTCTTTCCAGCCAGTTTAGTACTTCCAACACGATGAATTGTTTTGGGGAGCTACTTACACATCCCAAGCTCTGGACAAGCATCTCTCCTACCCTATCTCATTATGTGGAAGGATCTGTTTGTTCAGATAACTTGCCTCTCCGTGTCTTTTCTGGTCTTTCGATGAACAACATCTAACTTACCGTTTCCTTCCCCCAAAATAAATTTTCCAGGTAGCTCTTTTCCCATCAGTCCAGGTATCTCTCATCATTGTTCATTAAGAATATATTTGTCAGCTCCAAAGCTTAATCCAAGATTTACTTTACCCATCACCTATTTTTCCTGTTTGTTACCTGACACCTTCCCAGCCCTCCAACATCCTCAAGCCATTCCCCACACCTTTGGTTAGCATAAGGCTGTCAGCATCTCGTTCCTTGTCCATGAACCCGCTTGCTGCACTGTGTTTTTTCCTAGTCCTTCTGCCTAACTCCCTTAAATCCGTCTTCATTCAGTTTATTTCTACAGTGTAATACCGGAAAAGTGAAAAATCCTTTCTAAGTATCGCCTTGACTGGCTCTTGTACCTTGAGCTTGGTTTCAACAACCCTACCAGTCTTCCAACACTCAACGAAGTTCCCTTCATTTTTTCTTCGTCAGCCCTTTCACTGTGTAAAATTCCTATATGTTTCTGATGTCCAGTGCTAGCAGTATCTTCTCTTATCTCTCTTCACTTTGATTACATAGGCCTATGCATTTTTTGTCATTCTTGCTGGGTTTTGTTATTTCTAACATGAGAATAGCATGTACAAAACTAGTTTTTGTCCCTTTTTGCCTTTAACAACCCCATACTCGGGAAATAGCTGGGCTCTTTTTTTTTTTTTTCTCTAATGGGGTATTTATTCCTCTGAGACACTGGTCAGCTAGGAGAATATTTATGTGGTAATAAAAAACTTGAACAGAGGGTTGTTTGGATCAAATAATCCCAGGTATTTCAACACATCTTTGCTTGTCAGGTGTCATGCTGAATTACATCGTGGCCTGCATGTGACAGCAGCCCATAATGTGACCCCTGTAATATAGTTTGAAATGTAATGTAGTGGGAGGGGGGCTTAAAAAAACCCACTCTTTCATGCTGTGGATTCAGAAAGCAAGCAACTCCAAACTGTCGGGGAACTGGAAAAGATTAAATGATACCTCGGCAGCAAGCCTACAAAGAAATCTGTATTAATGGATTAAATGATACCTGTAACACATATTAATATTAATAACTTTCATTAATATTTTTCAATTTTACAGCACAGATCATTTTTTGTCTGAGTCATCAAATCACTACTAAATGTTAATTTGTCAATTCACGCTTGGCAAATTATAAATGGTTTATAATTAAATATAAATACAGAAAGGTAAATAAACATTCCCAGAGGATAAATGGCTGGCTGAGACATAGGGACAGAGCCATGGAAAGAAACCAGGTGTCCTGATTCTCAGGACTGAGCTTTAGCCTTTTAGTAATATCTCTTTCCACCAATCATGCATGCACTTATACTGTTATATCTTGCTTCTTTACCGGATAGCATGGCTGTACCAGGGAGGAAAAGAGACAGCGGGTATGAGAGATTTTCATTTGAGGTAAAGGAATGAAAAAGTCCTTCTGTTCTTACAGAGGATCTGATTCTCTGGGGAAATGATGCTATTTGTGTAGCTGAGGGAAAGTCCAGGGGGTCAGGGGGGTCTTGGGGGGGAATTGCACTATAAAACTGCACCAGGCTGTCCAGCTCTGTTAATCTGCTCTGCAGACCCGCCTGCTTGCACAGGGCTGGTGCAAACTCAGAGAGGAGAGAACTGTGCTCATTTCTGCCAGCTGAGAATCCAGCACATGACAAAACGGATCGCTGTGAACCATTGGTGACAGGGCTGCACTTGGGGAATATGTTCCTTAACTAATCTGTGCTCAGTCACAGTCCTTCTTTCCTGCCTGAAACACGAACGGGAATCCCAGCATAGATCGTAGCAGCTAGGTCTAGCTCATCTTTGGAGCTGCAAATGGAAGCAGGGCCATGACACAGCTTTGCAGGAGAGGGAAATACGGGCCAAGCCACAAGGGAGCACGGTAAAAAATCCTAACGCAGGACAAAATGGGCTTGCTTTATTTTGCGCTAATCAACACTGGAAAATAAGTTCGATTTTAAAACTGGAAAGAAGTTAGAGACGACAGCTTGTCACCAGAAAAGGCCATTGCATTTAGCTCAAGTCTTCAAGTGAACAATCCATATGGACCAGGCTTCTTTTCCCTTTGAATGTCATGATGAATTAAAAGATTTACATTATTAACATTTAATTGTTACATCATAATTACTATACAATGTCATATACTATTTTCAAAGCAGAGCATGCAATCTGAATTGCTAATATAAAATTAAAATTAACATTGCAGTCTGTTATTATTATTAAATTTCAAATTAAATTTCAGGATCATCTGGCTTTGAAACAAGAAACAATTCCAAGGGGTTTTCCTGGCAGCATGGAAATGTGGGTCTGTATTTTTGGAGAGTCCCTACCTTAAATTAGTTTAAGGCCACTGTATCAGAAAGGTGGTAACCATTTCCAAAATCATCGATAGCTTGTCAGGGGACAAGAAGCCCATAACCAATGTTTGGTTCACCGTTTAGCTCATCTCAGTGTGTGCCCCCAAAGGGATCACTGCTTGCAGCCACATGCTGCGGTGACAATCACCCCAAAATCTAAGTGACACAACAGGAACAGCAGGGTTAGCATTCAGCAATACAGTAACGTCAGGTGTGAATGAACACCTAAATGTCCATTTGAATGACGTTTGGGCAATAACTAGGGAAACCTTGCCATGGAGAATTCAGTAGGAAGCTATAAAAGTGACTGGGTATAATCCTTATAAGTGTCTAGTGCTGTTTGTGGTGCCCCATGGTACCTGAGACAGCCACATAAATCTGGCAGCTATGTCCCAGGATCCATACGGAGACCAATGCTCATGTGGGCTGGCAGCTGGAAGCCAGGTGGAAAACCCAGAATATCTCTGATGGCACTGAAGACTTAAGTTTAGGAATATAAGCTGAGCCCTCTGTTTCTCTCCATTGACTATAAAGGGAACTGGAGGAAACTGATTCCAATATGGACACTTATGGATCTATTCAGTCACTCACATGTGGGCATCTTGTGCCATCTGAGACCTTAAAGGTCTCCCCCCTGGCCTCCAGCTGCCACTCCAGAAGGCTGCTGGTTTTCATCAGTCCTATGTCAGTGCTGTGCAGATGTCTTGGATATCCAGAAGTACCTCAAATGGCATGAGAAGCCTATGTTAAGGTAACTGAATTCTGCTACTATAATAGGATTCAGCTTCAGATTTAGACAAACCTCCAGATTTAGTTATTAAACACAGGCTTCTAGTGACATTTGAGATGCTTCAACATTCCTGAGACATCTGCACAGCACTGGCAAATGTGACAGAAGACCCACAAGGTCTGGAGCAGAAACTGGAGGCCAAAT
>NW_009259792.1:2824276-2837411 GCF_000687185.1 Egretta garzetta | reverse complement strand
TCAACAGAGCCAAGAGTCTAGCTGACTGTCCAGATGATCAGATGGAGGTGTCTACTCAAAGATGAGATTGCTACCTGCCCTAATCTCTGTTGGCCGTATTGATAAGATCTGCCTTGACTTAATGGGAACTTCAGTGCACACTTTATGTAAAGGCATTACCATTACAGATGCAATTCTGAAATTGAATTGTAACTCAGCGTTTGTTGGGTGAAACTCACTGTCAGAGTTTAGAGGAAAGGAATGAGCATCTCTTTTGTATGAAGGAACAGATTTTTATGAAGAAAGTTTCATCCTAAAGTTCCCGCTCTTTCCACTCCTCTCTCAGGCACTCATACGTAAATAATATGGGAAGAAATGACACTTTTGCCTAGTTCAGCTCAGGCATGGACTTCTCCCCAAGACCTCTATTGCAGATTCAGACAGTAACACTTTAAATGAGCTCTTAAAGTCTTTGCGAGCAATTCAAATCTGCAAGTTTGGAGCTCAGCAGAGGTACCTTTTCTAGTCAAATCTGCATATTACACTTTATGCTCCTGTAGTTAATGCTGGCACTTCAATCAAAGTGAGGTAGTTCTTCCGTGTATCTACAATAGATTGAAGGTGTTGCTTTGAGGAAAGGGGTGTGAAGGGTAGCGTGGACATATACTATAGCCTGACAAAATGTTTTTCTCCCCAAAAGTTAAGGAAATGTCATGTTCTGCTGAACGTCAAAGCTTTTCAAAGCTTTCTGCCTCTGCCCTTAATAGGCAGGGTGTCTGTGTCTATATTTCTTCAAAAGGTAAACTTGGAGCAGATTCGAGCTTAATTTAACTTCCTAATAAAATCACTAACCTTGCTGAGGTGATTTTTTCAGATTTGGAAAAATGTTGGCTATGACCTCAAAGATATCCCTGCCTGGCCTCAAATTCTCACTCTGCCCTCTTTGCCTTGTCACAACATCACATGATAAACATCAGGAGGCAACGCAGCCTGTGGTAGAAGGCTCCAGGCATAACTGGCCATGAAGGCTGATGGGATTTGTAGGCAGGTTGTGTACATGGGGAATCTGGTCTCAAGGACCTGCGCTTCAGTAACACACACGGCTTACACCACCTCCAAGACCTCACTCTGCACATATGTAGCAAATGAGATTTCAATATTGAATAAAGGATTCACTTTGAAATTCCATCTACCCTGCCTTTTTCTTCCTTTACAGCATTTCAGGGATAACACAATAGCCAAGTAATGCAATAATAACAAAAATAACTCTAACAAGCTACGCTTGATTCCACTGCAGCACAGCCTATAACGGCAATCTTTTCTTTCTTTTAATAATGCTTTTATTGCACAAATTTAACAGAATTATGCCCTAATTATAGTGGAATTTTTTTTATTTGCCACTGGGAGGAAATACAGCCGATGAAGCTGTTTGAGAGTGCATGGTTCATACAGCTGTATTAAATGCTTCCAACTGCTGTCTTTATGGTTGTTAACAAGTCAGGCCCAGACACGCATGCATTTTCTGAGTGCCTTTGAGGATGGCATGGATTATACTTGTATTTTTGTTAGAGCTGCTCAACTCATTCACTGAGAAATAATGCCTGACCATGCTTTTGGAACTGTCATCTGTAACTCAAGGAAAAATAAAGGGATCCCTAAAGACAGACAAATCACATTGCACATAACTTGAGGTCTAAAAGTGAGTTGTTTGTATCTAGTCTAGACTGCTTACTCTTCCTTTGGAATCAACTCAGAAAAATAAGAAGTTCCTGAAGGGGCTCATTTCTCCTTAAAAGAGATGTGTAGAGTAGGTCACCAAATGGACTCTCAGAAGATCCCTGTTTCTTTCCATCAATTTTAAAGAGATCCTGGGGTGAGATAAAAACCTAATTTTTAGACATGTAAATTTGGGTGAGATGAATCCTACACAAAAAGCTTAATTCTTTTGGATATAGACTAAACCTGAATGAATTCAGTGGGAAGACTTACACATTCTTTAGCAGGCGAGATAAAAAAAAAAAAGTAAACAAATCTCCCAACCTTACTAGCTTCTGCACCACCTTCCTCCCTGCCTACAGACGGAGTTGTTCATTCCTGTCCTGCTGTAATCAGTGCATGCATAGTTATACCCGCGCAGATCAGATTACAAGCTGGCAGCATGGGAGTCTCGATTTGGAATCGCTTTGGCCTTGTGATACTGTGCATGCCAAGTGTGAAACAGGTGCTTGATTTTCATAAAATCATGATCACACATGCTAACCCACACCAAAGCAAATAAAGCAAAGTTGCTATCCAAAAGCAAAGACAGCCAAAGTAACTGGTTTTCAAATATAGATTTTCAAAAGCCATAGCTTATATCATCATCTCATGGCGTTGGTGTAAATCCAGAATAACTTGAATAGTTCCATTAACAAAACAGGTGTTGGCTCTTCGACTGCTGGCAAATCCCATAGACCAGGTTCAGATTACTGATTACTGATAAGTCTCAATAAAGTTTTAAATATCCAAATGTTTTATCTTAATTTCCAAACCATGGCTCAGCAAGCAATTTACATTGAAAAGATGATTGTGATTTTGCTTTTTTTCCTATCTTTGCTAGATTGCCTATCAACAGGATTTTACACACCATCCTTAGCAAATGTTTGTAACACCTCAAGATCATCGTAGCACAATACAATCTGGAAGAAATCCCAGCAGGAACAAAATTCCATTTAGAAATTGTCAACTGTGTTACGTTTTCTTCCTAGTCATGGCTGATATAATAGGAACAAGAGGTGGTTAAGGCAGTAGATGTTAGTTCTCAGGTTCCCAGTTTTGCCTGGAAAGTTTTTCCTTCTTGTTCATTGAAGAGTAACCAGACCTTGGGGGAAGCAAGGTAGGTGGCTCTTCACCCTGGCAAGAAGTTTAAAGTGACAAAGTTTAAAAAAAACCCACAAGGATAAATCATTTATTATGTTTGCAATAAGTGAGTTTTTGTGTTAGAACTGGCAAATTACTAATAATGATCAATCCTTTTTTTTTTTTTAGGAATTTTCTGAGGAAATAAGAATTACGGGGACTGAGAAGAACCAGAAGTCCACCTGCCTAATCAGAAGAACGGAATAAAACCAGTGCTGCATGAAAAAGATGTTCATCAGTTTCTCATACAGATGAATTACACCAAAGTAGAATGTTCTTTTGGTGTTGCATTTAGTCTGTGAGGCTTTGACTTCAATTCCCATCTCTGCCCTATAATTTCTGTGTGACTTGGTTAAAACATTTACTTCCCCTGTATTTTTGATTTTTCATATTTATGGTGGGAAAATAATAGTTCTTTTCCTCATGAGGGGTTGTATAGCTCATTATTGTTTGATAGATGTCTTCTGGGGATGTTTTAAGTAGAATCATTTGTCTCTTGAGGCCAAAATGACCTCCCCAGGTCCCTCTTGGCCCAATTTTCTAAGCGTCTGTGATTGCTTTTTAGATGCTGCAGTAATAGGGAGCATGTGATGACCTAGACAGATACTTTTAAATGACTCAACCACCAGAACATCTGTGGTTACCTCTGGGAGACTCTTTCACAAATGATCTAACAGACATTTAAGAAGTTTGTCTAGATATCCAACCTCATTTTCCCTTTGCTCAATTTCATCTCATCGCCCCTAGTTATGAATCTGTGAACCACCCTCAACAATCCCTCTCCCTCCTTGCTGCACACGTCCTTCAAATGCTCACAGAACTGCGAACATCTTCTCACAACACAGTTGGGGACAGCGGGGAAGAGGAGCGGACGAGCACCTCTTTTGAGCCCCCAAGCACTTTGGAAGAGAGCACACTGCCTGCAGAGATGCCCATGTGGATTCTCTATATTAGAGCAGTGAGCACCTGAGGAGAAACCCACCTGGTGAGTGAGCTTGCTTTCATTTAAAAAAAAAAAAAAATCATCAAATAGTGTTTGCCTTACGATCTTAATTCAAGCACTTAATTAAAGCCAACAGAGGATTCTAAAGTGAGGAGAAAAATTAGAGCAACAACTTTTTAATTATGCTGTAGGCATTTTCTCTCTTACTTATTCTTTCTCCAAAAATCAAACAACTCCTCCTCTAAACACACGTTTAGACAGACGATGGCACAGTGATATTATGGGCTAGAGTTTGTTGAGTGCTTAGCAAGCAAGTACTGGAGGCTGCTGTTATCTTATGCCCAAATCCATGACCTAAATAAAAAGGTTACCCCTTACCAAGGATCACCCCTGAGTCACTCCTTAGCATGGGGATGTCATGGGAAAGGAGCAGAAGAGAGAAGGGACAGGAGGTAGCTTAAATGGTGGTTCCTCCCAGGAACCTCTACCAAGTGGAAAAACTTTCTAGTCATGCTGGGGTGTTATTCTTCCAGTGGTGCAGCAAGTTGCTGCCTGCCTCCAGACAGTGGGAGAAATGAAAAGACTCCTGTCGTCTCCTGGAAGAACAGAGCTCCTGCCTGTCAACAGCAAAGAGCTGAGCCTACGTCACCCACTCTCATCCTGCAGGATTTCCAGTTGCGTAACAAAAAGCTTTGTCTTTACAGACAGCGGGTGATTTTATATTACTTGGGCTGGACAAAGTAATATTGTTGTGGACACGGTCAAGCTTTAAAAGGAGATCCTACTCAAGTCTCATGGAAATACCTTAACGCAGGACACATTGCAAGAGAAAGGGGATGTTCTTGTCATATCAATCCATGTAAAAATATGAACAGAGTTACTTCCCTTCTGAGCACAGCACCTCCTGCAGTTTTATCAGTCCTGCCTGCTTAAAGGCACCTTGTGCCAATCTTCAAAAGGAGACAGAAGATAGAGTCCTCCTTCTAGAAAAAGTCTGACTTAGCAAAACTATGGTTTGTGCTGAGTTTCACACAGGGTGACACATTTCTTGAAATCTGTGGAACGTGCCAGGGTAAGTCTCAGTTGATCGTGTCCAGAGTTGCATCAAAAAAGCATATTAAAGAACTGGGGTCTTAGGAAAATGAACGTTACACCAAACAGAGGAGCTTAAGCGTAGTTCGGTACAGTCCACACAAAATTCCTCTTCAAATTTCAAACAACCCTCACCTACACTCACTCTGACATTGGTTGCTGGAATAACTGATTCCTCAATTGGTACTTTTTTTTTTCTTTTGGTCTAGAAGGAAGAAAAGCAAAGACTGAAAGGAGAACTTCTTGAACATTTCTGCAGATTGTCCATAGTCACGGTTACACAGACCTAAAAACAGATCAGACTAAGTCTTGCTAATGGTGAGGGAAGAGACTGTGGTCAGGATCACAGAACTGGATCTAATTACGTAATGGGCATTCATATGTAAGAACATTGTCTTTGTGTGAACTAGACCAGATGTCTCACGTCTCAGCCTTTCTAGGACAACAGGCTGGAGCTATTTCTTGGCTTGACTTTCCTTTGTTTGTGCCGAATGGTTGGACTGGTGTGTCTACCTCACTTAGCCTCTGCATTCAGAAGACCCCAGATGTGACTCCGAGGGCGCAAATCCCATTGCACATTGTTATAGCAGGGACACAAACCAGCCAAAAACTTTTCTGAGATTAGATACGATTTTTCATAATCCTTTTCTGACAAATAAGGGACAATACAGCCAAGATGGAAAATCAGTCACATTCTGCTTCATTCTAACCTTTGGAGTTTCAAATGATGGAATAAACCCAATTATATTTGGCTGAAGAGCAGGATTTTGAGTTGTCAGGAAATTATAGTGTTCTTTAAATATAATGTAAATGTCTAAATTGGCCTGAAACAAAACCATTGCAATATTTCACATCAATGAGAAACCCCCTGTGGCTCAGAGAAACTGAAATTATTTCAGTGTCACTGCTGAAAGTAAGACCCATGAATTAACAAGAGTGTCCTCTTTATGGGAGATATAAAGGCAGCTTCCAGAATCCCACAAAACCTGGGGGTTCATCCTCTCTCTTCCTACGATAAAGTCATAGTCCTGGAGCAAGAAAACTAGCTTGGGTAACTCCAACCAGATTCCTCTGGGTATTTATACTCCTTGCTGCAGAGATGGGACTTGACCCAGGCAGTGCCAACATTTGTAAAGCTTTGAAACTCTTAATTTCATAACAGAAATCTGTGAAGCTCTAAGATTACTGGTTTTTACAGCTCTGTCTGTACTCGTAAACTCAACAGGGTTTGGATATGACCTAAGCCAGTGTCCTCGTCTTTCTATACTGCCTAATCATTAAGACATTTTACTTATACCAACTCACATTCTCCCAGACAATGCCCCTGCATGATTCATGGGTAAGCCAGGACAGTCCTAGAAAAATCCAGTCTTTATTTGGAGAAAATATTATCAAACCTGAGATGTTAAAAAACATAGTAATAATTATCTGTAAAGTCACATGGACCAATCAGTTTTTCCTTTTTCCTTTTCTGATCTATTTTGCTTAATTTCTCTTAAAAGACAGGATAGCCCAATGTAGCCCCAGCTGGAATCATCCCTGTGTAGTCAATACACCTCTTGTCTGATATTTCACAGAACTCTTCATTGCTCTGTGTTTTAGCTCCTCACCTGTAATCATCCTGTCTCTTATCTATTATTAGTCTATCATTTATTTAAATATCAAGAACATGTCTAACTGAGGGGAAAAAACTAGATTTGGATTGCAGCATTTTGCTCTCACTAGGTTATGTTTATCTCTGAAAGAAAAGGGACAGAAAAAAAGAGAAAGGACGTGTAGAGGCAACATCAGTAAAACATGTCCTGATAATGTGACCTCCCCTTCAGATGGTGAGGTGGACTAGATACTAAAAAAAAAAAGTCACCTAAAAAGTTTTAAATCTGAATTTTAAAAAGCCAAAAAGAATCAAACAACCCTGTTACATATGATCATATCACAGAATCCCAGCATGGCAGGGGTCGGAAGGGATCTCGGGAGATCACCCAGTGCCACCCCCCTGCTCAAGCAGGCTCACCCAGAGCAGGGGGCACAGGACAGCGTCCAGGTGGGGTTTGAATATCTCCAGAGAAGGAGACTCCACAACCCCCCTGGGCAGCCTGTGCCAGGGGCTCTGGCACCCTCAAAGTCAAGAAGTTCTTCCTCACGTTCAACTGGAACCTCTTATGCTTCAGTTTGTGCCCATTGCCCCTTGTCCTGGCGCTGGGGACCACTGAGAAGAGTCTCGCTCCATCCTCAATATCTACTTCAATATCTACCAGATAATTCAGTATAGCAGTACTTTCTCATCTCCAGATCTATCTGTCACTTCAAAACTTCTGACTGTCTAGCATATTTTTTAATTTACCTTCTTCACTTTTTTTACTGTGTTTTTGGAGGAGACTCAGGAGACAGCATGAATAATTTCTTATCCTGTTGCAATATGCTCTAAAGAGACTGACTATCTGGATCTTCTCCTGCAACTTCAACACCTTTGCCTGGCTATTAGCTGCTTTCATATTCTCATTAGCATGTCAGACTTTTTTGAAAAGTTGCCTTTCTTTTTTATGATCTTTGTCATTAAAATGACAAATATGGAACATCTATCAAAATAGCATGGTGATTTGCAGGTTTTAATGTCAGAAATTTATTGAGAACAGGAGACAGTACATACAATGTCCAACCTAGCTCTTAAAAATTATCAGATGCCTTCTGAGAAATTTGAAAATTTTCATTTTTTGTAATGTTAATCTCAAAACTAATTTCATGGCACAAAGCCATCCCCAGACTTGACATATCAGATGAGGTCATGTTCTGTGTTGTGGATGTGATTCACAGAAATATCTGAGACTGATATAATTCTGTTCTCAGGTAAATCAGTGGTAAAAATCTCAGCCAGAAAAGGATAATACTGAATATTTTTGAATCTTCAGTTCAATGCTTTGAATCTACTCTTTCACACGCCAGCCTACCCAGCTGCTTATGCGGGCCCAATTATGTGGCATTAGCCATTAATGGATCTATTATCTCAATAGACTTGTGACCATGGAAGTAAACATTTTTTTCTGCTTTACACAGACACACCAGAACTAAAGAAAGGTATAAAACTGTCTGTCTTTGAGACTAATGCCCTTATTTAATCACAGAACATGGGAAGCAACTATAATCATCTTTCCCACATTGTCCCAAACTTTATACTTATATCCTGGTGCTTAGGATCAAAGAATATCTCAGTTCCTTGCCCTCATATCCTCATTCAGTCTTTGGCTTTGTAGATGGGTGTGCCAGAAAGGGGCCCTCATATTCCCAGTTGCAGGGATTATTTTTGTCATATCGACATTTGTCCAGAAGATACTAAACTAAGAATCCTTATTTATTCCATGCACACAAGTTAGACATCACCCTCCCCCAATCTGATTTTTTAAATCATCTTCAGTAAATAAATTATGGAGAGCTTTGCAATAAGATTAACTTGGGAACAGCTCTTAAAAGAGAATATATCTTTTCCCGCTAACCCTTATCTGGCTGACAATCGTAATGGTTTGGGAAGTGAAAAGGTAGGATTACCAATGCTGAAAAGTAAGGAAGTGCCTGTCGCACTAATCTGAAAGTATTTGGATTATTATGTGGATTACTTCTGTAAACTTGTGTACACTGAGCTGGCAACAGTACTGCGTATTTATACCCGAGGCAAATGAATAAAATCACAGGCATAAGCGAGCATGCAGACTGCTATAGGAATCACAGGGTGAATTAGTTCAATAGGAATCAGAGAGGTACCTCCGCACAGTAAAAAAATGGGGTCTTAGTGGCCTAAAAACATTAAACAGACAAAACAGATAAAAAGGAAAGTGCATCTCCAAATTGAAAACTCAAGACAAGGAGACAGATCTTCCTCTGCCTTGTGCTGATGGGATTTATGAAGAGGAACTGTGGGACTGAAAAATCTCTGAATCTCACAGCACAGCTGAGGTCTCAACATTTCCCTTCTTGTGCTGGGGACTGTGTGGAAAGTTATCTTTGATCAGGACTTGAACTGTAATATTCAGGAAAAAAAAGGTGGGTGCAAATTTCCTTTTATAACCTGTAGAAAAAAAGGTGCCTACATCACAAGCTACAGATAATGCACAGAAGATTCTCCTGAAATTATGAGCCTGAACTAGGCTTTGGCCATGCATAAATCTTTTTTTTCCAGTTTTCTTTGCCACCTTATCAATCAATCTTCCTTTCTGACTTTTCCCCACCTCTGTGTTTGATATTCCCATGCTCTATTTCCCCCTCCCTTCACTGTTTTCCTCTTCTAGGAAGTAATTTTGCACAACATCTCCAGCCACTCTTTCTTCTGCTGCAGGATGAACTTCTCACTCCCTCTGGAAAGAATTGGCACATGGGATGCTGCTGTCCCATGGTTGTTCTGCTGTATCTTTCAGCAACCTTCAGTGACTTCCCTGCTTCACCTGTGTGTTTTCAGTCTCTTCGCTAACACATTCCCAATCACTCGTATTAATATCCTCCTGTTCCCTACAGTTTTTCACAGCTGTCCCCAGGAAGAAACAAAACAAACAAAAAAGGAAAGCAAATTTCCAGACAGATTTAACTTTACCTTTAGGATTTCCCAAAATTTATAATCTCAGAAAAGACACATTTCACCTACTTTTTAATGTCTACATCGCACTTCCAAACCTCTTACTGTAGATTCCCTTTCCTTTCAATGGGAGAAAACAGCTGGAAGGCTGTGATTCATCTGACCCACTTTCTAAGGATGAACAACTCCCACACTTTCTCTCCACTGCTATTATAGAAGGTCTAACAACCAGCTCTAACACAGACATCTGCATTATGGATGTCTACATTGTAGACATCTACACCTAGTCAGATGAACGCCAGATTAAACTTGACAAACATGAGTCATCGATAGGTTCAAATATCCTAAGCAACTAATGGGGCAAATTCTCCTTTGGTTTCCACTCCTAGCCAAATTCATGACTCCTAGCAAGACAAAATTCATCTTCTTTTCAAAGACCAACATCACATTAAAAAATCAACGACCAAGTTTTACTGAGACTTAGTTAGAAACTCAACATGGTTTTGTTTGGTGTTTTAACCTTATTGCTTTGACTCCATCCACTATGAACAGGTTATGAGCCACTGCAACTGAAGAGAATGGCTATCACATCATTTGCCTGCAGGTTAAGATGATAACATAAAGATGTAAAGGAGAGTCAGTAAATCCCTCTCCTTCATCTGAATTTTAACTGGAGAAGCTCAAATGCTCACAGCGTTCTCAAGTGCAACCTCAGGGTGTTCTTGGGCTGCAGCAGCAAATTCTGGGCCAGCTGTGAGAGGACTTCCATTGAATATAGCCAGCCCAAATGCATTTGTCTCCATCCATCTCTTCTTTACATTTCAGCTTTGACTATTTTTTCCTTTCTTGAGAATAGTCTGGAGTTCTAGCAATGTCCTTGGAGAAATACCTTGCCTGAAAGAAGCATTTGGTTAAAATTACAGTGGAAAACAAACAATGCTAGCTGCTGCCACGTTCCCCTGAAATCCCTCTTCTGCTATTAAGCAAGAGCCTCAGTTCAGCAAAGGAAGGGAGGACTGGGATTTTTGTTGGTTATGGGGGGGGTATTGTTGTTGTTGTTGTTGTTGTTGTTGTTGTTGTTATTAAAATTTGTTTTCTATGTCCGGAAATAGCCAGACTAATAGTTTACCTGTCTCACCACTTTGTGGAGCAGGTATAGAGTACAACACAGTCAATCTGCTTTGTTCAACTAGTTTGACGCTGCCTGGACAGTATTTTATGTATTGGTGCTTTACATCAACCCTTGTTACTTTTCCCCTAATCTGCTGAGCCTCTGACATGCAATTGCTTCCCTTGTCTGCTCTATTGTCTCTATTGCTTTCTTGCTTGGATCACACTTTCAAGTTTACCACCTTTCCTGAGTTTAAACTTCCCACTTGCGTGCCTTAGCCCTGTGGCCAGATGTCAAACTTTGGATTGATCTTACCAAAACCAGCAAGAATTTTAGTAATCCAGGTTCTTTTTATAGAATCCTAGAATCCAAGAATCATAGAATGGTGTAGGTTGGAACAGTCATCTAGTCCAACCCTCCTGCAATGAGCAGAGACATCTCCAACTGGATCATGTTGCTCAAAGTCCCGTCCAACCTGACCTTGAATGTTTCCAGGGATGGTACATCCACCACCTCTCTGGGCAGCCTGTGCCAGTGTTTCACCACCCTCATCATAAAGAATTTCTTCCTTATATCTAGCCTGAGTCTCCCCTCTTTTAGTTTAAAACCATTACCCCTTGTCCTATCGCTACAGGCCCTACTAAAAAGTCTGTCCTCATCTTTCGTATAAGCCCTCTTTAAGTACTGAAAGGCTGAAATAAGGTTTCCCCATAGCCTTCTCTTCTCTAGGCTCAATAACCCCAACTCTCTCAGCCTTTATTCATGAGAGGTGTTCTATCCCTCTGACCATTTTGGTGACCTCCTCTAGACCCACTCCAGCAGGTCCATGTCTTCCCTGTGCTGAGGGCTTCAGAGCTGGACAAAGTACTCCAGGTGGGGTCTCACCAGAGTGGAGCAGAGGGGCAGAATCCCCTCCTTTGACCTGCTGGCCACATTTCTTTTGATGCAGCCCAGGGTACGGTTGGCCTTCTGGGCTGCCAGTGCACATTGCTGGCTCATGTCCAGCTTTTCATCCACCAACACCCCAAGTCCCTCTCAGCAGGGCTGCTCTCAATCCCTTCATCCCCCAGTCTGTATTGGTATCGGGGGTTGCCCCGACCCAGGTACAGGACAGCAGTGTTACAGCATAAAGAAAGCTATTCTAGGGCACAGTTCCTTTTATTTTGGTCATTAGCTGTGGAGGGAATTCAGGACAACTGGCTCAGAGATAAAGCATGTATGTTGCAAAGTTAAGTGAGATTAATTCCACTCCTGGCACCCAGTTCTCTAGTCTGCCTGCCAACAAGACTGTATTTCCTTTTCCCATTTCCCTCTGATCGCTGTCTCCCAAGTTATCTCCTTGGTACCAAACGGCAATGCAGAATTTCTCCATCAAACTATCTCCACTCACCCACCTGGGCACCCACTTCTTTCAGTCTTAAAACACAACAGTTGATTCATCCAGGACATGAACCAGCTTGATTTCTGTGTTTTGCATAATTCAAAGAACAGCACTTATTGAAAAGTGGTCTGTTATTTTAAATAAGTAAATACACTATTCACTAGGGAGAAAAGTTGTGTCTGATAACATCCAGAAAGTTAAAAAAAAAAATCTGAGAAAGCAACTATTCCTGTCCTAGCAAGTGAAACTGAAAGTCAGTTTTGGTGATCTTATCTTACAGCAAGAGAAGAGAGTTCATTAAAAATTGAACCACACAGACAGATCACTTCTAAACTAGTTCTTAGCACTGTGGGGGGACAGAGGAGGCAATGAAAGAGTAATGCGGTCAATGTGTTTTGAACTGAAGTACTGTATGTAAAGCTCATCCTGAACCTCCCAAAATCTATAGTAACATGAACTTCATTACCACATATCAGTGTGGATGAGTTTCCTATAGGAATTAATGTCTTCAAAAAGTGAAGGTCTCTAATGACTAAGCTGCAGGGTCACTTTTATCTCCTGTTCATTTCACAAGATAAATTGCAGTGCAGCCATGCCTGAACTGGTACAGCATTGCATGGACTAGAAGCAAAATAGCTATTTAAACTCGACGTCAAATCTGAGTTACTAAACCCCGTTTGGTAGATCAGAGTTGTCTTAAAATCACATTAATATGGCTAGACTGCATCCAGGTCTAGGTTCAGTTGTTACTTGAATACTTAGCTGAAGTGCCTCAGTGTTGAACTTCCAGCCATTCTGGAAGTTTGGTCTTAACTGGGCAGAACCAAAGCAGGTTTTCCTGATTATGGCAGAGGAGATACATTAAGTCAAATTGAGCTCATCTAAATTTAGTCATGTTTTTTTTTCTATAACCAATGCAGTGAACAATTTTCATCCTGTTTTCTGGAGATACAGTCTATTGACTACAGCAGGAACCTAGATTATTGGTTAGACAGGAAACATGTCCCTTATTAAGTCTGAGGGACATGACAAAGCTGTTGAACAGGCCATGTGAAGCTACAGGGCATGACATGAGAAGCTGCTGGCTGTGACTGCTAGCAGTGTAAAAAGCTGAGAAAAGTTACAGGGATGGGACCTCCATGAGGGATGGCTGGACTTCACAGGTGGTTA
>NW_009259792.1:2805506-2824082 GCF_000687185.1 Egretta garzetta | reverse complement strand
ACAATCAATATACATTATTGCATATATAAAGGAGAACAGCTTAAGGTGAGAGAACAGGTGGATCCATCCTCAAAGATAAACTATTACTCCATGATTGGGCTTCTGTCCTGGGAGGGTAAAATAATCCTCTTCCATAAATAGACAGGAGGATTGAGCCTAAATATCCTAACTCAGCCACAAAGTTTATGTATATACCAGTAAACTAAATAATTCCAGGTTCTGCTTTCTGGCCAACTGCATGATCTGGTCACTTCCATATTATTCATAGCCTCACATGACTGTGGCTGCCTCTAGCCTGCTTGCTAGGAATAGTTTTAGGTCCACCCCAGCATATGAACCGTGCCTGGGAATTGTTTAAATAGTGCTACTTCTCCCAGAACAAAACTGTACCAGGGACCATAAAGAGTTCTGGTGCCTGAATCTGAGCTTTGGTACTGTTTAATTTTCTGCAATAGATATAATCAAAGAAATGAGCCACTGCTTTTATTTAAGGAATTTCAACCTGATATTTAACTTTTAATTCAGTCCAAAATGGCTTTATCTTTTTTTTTTTTTTTTCTGGCTTAGCCAAATTCCCCATTGACTTGCAATCAATTGAAAAAGAAAGTAAAAAAGACAACTTGGTTTAACCACAGTAATCAGCATGATTTGAAGAAAGCAAGCATGACCAGGGAAGGTAAAAAGGCTTCAGCGGCTTTTTGATTTGTTTTATACCAAGATCATCATGCTGCAATCAGTTAGTAACATCATTTTTATGATGCCTCATGTTTCATCCTTAATCATTTCTCATTTTCTCCGATCGGACTGAAATAAAACCTGGAACAACTGGCTTCAGCAGGGCAAAGCCTGGTAGGAAGAGTACACTATAAATACAGTCTAGAAAGATATAGCTATTGCCTTTATTTGACAACCTAACTGTTCCCCAAGCACTCATCCACCAGCCTTATAAAAGGAAATGCAGTTACCGAGGTCCAAATTCACCGTTGGCTTAAGTGTGTGCAATTCCACTGAAGTCAACACAATTGTATCTGTTTACTTTCATGGTGAATTGGGACCCAGACCTTTACTGAAGTAATAAAAGGTCAGTCAAACATACAGGCAAGAGACCAACTTCTTGTTTAAATGAAAGCTGTGGCTTTGCTCAAAGTTCTTGACATCAATGATGGTATCAGTTAACAAATGAGCTGAACAAGCACTGGGGTATAAGAAGAGGTTTATGGGTGTGTTATGGTAACTGAGTCATGGTATAAAATAACATTTTTTCACCTTCTGTAAATGCAGAGAAATATGTCTTAGCTTATCTCATGCTAGAACAGAAGTAAGATGATAAAACAGTGAGGTTGAATACCTGTAAGATAACATGCAATAGTTGCCATTAAAAAAATGATTCTGATACAAATGAGTCTCTCATACACTCATATAAAATTCCCTCTGAAGACATTAGGTTTTGTTAGTAGAACTGGAAGCCTAAGCCAGGTCATGAAAACAACACCATTTGTTTTGCAGTCACTCCGTTGTCTTTGGGAAGTTCCTACAGTATCTACAGCTTTGCCCCACCAACCCTGTCTAAGGTAACAGGAGTAAAAGTAAATAGAAAAAAAGATGAGTCCCACTGCCTGGATATAATTTAGTCTCATGGCTACAAGGTCTCATTTACTCATATTATTATACCGTTTAGGAGTACAACAGGACATCAACTAGGATTCACATTGTCTAAGTTGAACATACAGTTTAAACAGCTAGGTTTAAACCTAGGCACTCTCTCTAGTCAATGGAGACTGTATAATTAGAAAAAGTGATTACCATCCTGATAGCAAAGAGATTTGTGTGTTGCCTGTAGCACAAATGCAAGAAGACATGCATGCAGGAGGACTTTGGAGGGCAATACAGTAGGTGACCCACAGAGTCAAGAGAAAGCCACCAATGACCAATAACAACGATGATAAATACATTACAATGCAAGCTTACAGAAGTGAACCTACAATGTTATTTGGAATCTTACCCACATTTCTGCATCTCAGCCTAAGACACCAGAAGGTGCTGCATGAAACAAATGCCAATTGTGTAACACGAGAAAGCAACAAGGACACAAACAAAACTGCAGTGATAACGAAATTTTCAGAATATACCTAACTAATGTTTACTTAGCAATAATAAAATGTTGTGCCAAGGCTGAATAAAGCAGATTGAATTATTTCAAAAGTTAGGTGGCTAGAGATACTAGTTTACAATGGGTAGTAAGCCTACTAATCCCAGTTACTATGAGTATACAGTAATGATGAGAGCAGACAGGTCTTACATAACTCTGATAACATCTCAGCATCCTTTGCAAAGATGGCTTTCTTTGCAGAGAAGACATTTTCCATTAGAACTGACACAGAAGTTATGGATCCACGGCCTCCCTGCATGGAGAAGAAAACTGTTCTTCAGTGTCCCAGGTTAGTGCTTCATTCGACCATATAACTTAGTTCTTCTCAACTATTTCCATTAACTCTGTGCTCTTGATACAGGGTTATCTTGATACACAGAGTTAAATACTGGTGTTTCATGGTTTAAGCTGTTGGCTTTACCTTTTGTCTTCTTAAACAAGTACATCAGCATCTATAGTAGTAAATAAAAGGGGACAGGAACAGCTATCTACCTTGAAGCCAGCTGGCACAGTGTAGCTTGTATCCATGGCTAAACTCTCTTACGTCTAAACAGGTTGCTGCATGCAAGCTGTCTGTTGGGAACGGTCCCTGGACAGTGCCATCCTTGATGCAGGCCCAGGCACTCTCTGGAGAAGCACCAACTGGCCTAAGCTGTGAACCAAACAAGAAATTTAACAGTATGGTTGACCTAATTGCAAGGTCTGGACCCATATTCTGGCCTTGATTAGTTTGCTGCTGGCCTTAATTAATTTCCTGTACAAAGATGAACCTCATGTATTAAACCAGAGAGGAAAGCATTTCAGTATAGGGCATGAAAATCTTTAATTTTAGCACTTTAAGGTAGAGGCTGCTCCTGAGAGGCAAAGCGGTGTTATTTTACCATAGCTTTCACTTGTGAAGGTTCAGGTGCAATATGTAAAAATAGGTAGAGAAAATAGGGCTGGAAAGGACCTCAGGAGATTGTTTAGTCCATTTTCCTCCCACAGGGCAGGATCTTCTATAGCAAACTGTTTATGACATATGTTTATTTAACCTACTCTTAAACCCTTCCAGTGATGGAGGTTCCACCACCTCCCCAGGCAGTGGGAGCCTACACTTAGAAAGTTTACCTAATGACTAACCTCAATCTTCCTTGCTACAGTTTAAGCCCGTTGCTTCCCATCCTATTCCCAGTGGATACAGAGAATGAGTTATTTCCTTCATCTCTGCAGCAAACTTTTCCTTAACTGGAACCTGTTGTCCTCTCTCACGGCTGTTTTCTTTGCTCATAAAATTAATAATAATCCTAAAATAAGAGCATAAAATATATAATGTATACATTAATTCCATGGACATTATATTAAACAGGCTATTTGTAAGGGTAAGAATTGCATCTGTGGGATTTTGCAGCCGTGTGTTTGTTTAAAATGCATTTTTTTATTACTTTTGTTTGGGAGAGGGATTGTTTGAGTCATGGGGGTTGCTTTTAAAATATTCAGGTCAACCTGTCTTTTCCTCTAACCCTCAAAGGGTTAAGTCCCTGGCTGATAATTCCTTTTGCAAGTCAGATCCTTCATTATAAGTGGAATCCTTACAAGAGGACATATTTCATTTTTTAACTGGAGCATATCTAATGATCCGGGGGAAAGCCCTGTCTCGTAACATTTGATCTAGCCTCAGACAAGAAGAGCAAGGTGGCATCAGCCTCTTCCTATTTAGTCACGAGCCAAGGAACTGCACCAGTATACAAGTGACATGCAGAACAGTAGTTCCAGTAATTGACATAGTTGCCCAATGCTAGAAAACAAACTCGGAAACTATTCTCATTAGACGTCCCCCTGGTTTGCTGCTCCGTTATTGTAAAACCCAAACACTGAGCTTCCTACCAGCGTGGCTCTGTTTTTAATTAGTTCTGATGGCACTGGGCGACGCGCCAAGGAAAAAAATGAACTTCCTGCGATTGAGGCTTGTTGCTCAGTATGTTGCTTCCTCCACACAGAGATTGTTTTCACAACATTTTCTGAAAAGGAGCTACTGACAGAAATAATATAAGTTTTTACTGCTTTTGATTTTTTTTATTCTGCCTTCCATGCTTATAAAAAGCAGCTCAAAGTCAAGGATCCTTAAAGTTACTGTGTCATTATTTTGCCTTTGTGTGACTTGGCTGATTAAAGACATCCTAGCAGATTAATTTTTTTTAATAGGATAAGCACAGGCTCCTGTTAAAAAATTTAAGACCAAGGACTTTTTAGTGTTTTAAATAAATTAATTTGGATATGTTCAGGCATGGGGTGGGGAGGTACTTGGGGCTTATATTCGACAGCATAAGCTGTCACAGTTCGTGAGTAGGGTTGAGTGAAATGGCAGATGAATGTGATTCAAAAGCAGAATTAGTGTCTGCATGTGGGGATGTGATGAGGTATTCAGTGTCTTAGCAGTCTCCTACATTTCTTCCTATGAGGCTTCTCAAGTTAATTTCTTATGAAGCAAGGCTCAAACACGATCATGTTGTTCCAGTGAGTGTCTGAAGGTGGGATTCAGACCCAGACACCTACATTTCGGTGCCTCAGAAGTGCACATCTGCATTTGTTTCGTCTCTGATTTGAGTCAGAGCCAATGAAGACCCATTTGATACCATCAGTGGAGTCCAGAGAGAGCTGACCTGACCAGATGCAGGTAGGTGTTTCTAGCGTAAACTGAACTGCTTTCCAGTCTCCATTGACTTGTATGGACAGAATCTCCATTACTTACAGTGATAGCTTAGACAACCAGAGCAGATGAACAGATCTAAATTTTAGGTCCCTAACTTACAGACCTATGTAATAGCAGACATCTGCCTTCAGGTGTGTTGAACTGCTCTCTAGACTCCCATTGACAACACTGATGAAGGGCTTGATTTAGCCACCCACCCACAGGTATCCGGTGCTATCTGAGCTGCCCCTAGGTCTCATCTCACCTCCAGCTACCTCTCTAGAAGAGCATGGGTCTCCTCTAAGTCCAGTGTTATATCTGTTGATCCCACATGGATGTCTCACAGGCCCTTGGATGTCTCAGGCAGCACCAAAAATCTGTGTCAAGTCAAACTAAATGGAGCTCTCAAGTTTTGTTGACAATAATGAGAGCTTAGGCACCAAGTACACATGCAAATTCCCACACTACAATCACCAAAATTAGGCAGCTGAACCAGGAGATGAATTTCCCCTGCCATGTGACTTTCCCTGGATGGATGCTACTCTGTTTGAGTCTCTCACGCCTAATTCTGTGCTTTATAAGTTTCGTTTTAGAAGATGGTTTGTGGGACAAAAGGGATAAACTCAGCCTGAAAGCTTCTGAACCTGTTTTTTATGGTGGGATGCAGGCTGTGACAGCCTGCTTGCCATTGCTCAACTACTTTGTGGCAGTCTCATTTCTACAGTCAATGTAGAAATAAAAGAAAAGATCCATCCAATTCAATTACAATGTCAGCCAAGCCAAAGAGAAAGCAGAAACACTGTTCTCCTTTGTCATTGCGTTTCTGGAATTTGCTTTTTAAACCAGGAGTGTGAGGTGCACCAAGGCACATAATGAATATGCATCACTCTGATGGCATTCACAAGAACAAGATGGCAGATTTCAGAAATGACTGGCTACTGCAGTGGGTATAAAATGGCATCTGCAGACTGTGCAAATCATTAGATGTTAACAACAGGGCACTAAGCAGGATAGCTGATCATAAGACTATCCTTTAGTTCTGCTTGTATTTTTTTTTTTTTTTTTTTTTTTTTTTTTTAGTTATGAGACACAGTCTCCTTGAAATACATCTGTAAATAAATAAGATTATCACCACTTCAAGTAGATTGTCTTCTGTGTAAAAAATATTGAGACAGGTAGAAAGTGGTAGAAAAATCCACCAACAACTATTAAATAGAAAGACTCAGAGATTCCTCAGCCATAGATCACCAGAAGCTAGAACTACCCAGGAGATATTGCCATGTACTTGCCACCTTATACAATTCCTTAGGCACCCTTTGTGGAGCTCAGTCAAACACAAGATACTTGACCCAGCAGACCCATTTGTCATTCGATCCATGTAGAATTGACCTTTTCCTCATATTCTTTGGGGATCTTTCCATACTTGATTTTGAGTAATGGCAGCTACATCAAAGACAACTGTTGTTTCTCTGCTGCTTTTTGTTGTTCTCACAAGACTGCCAGTCAGGATGTCATTGAAGGCTGAAGTCCTCTTCTGTCTCAGAGCTCTTAGATTCTGAATAATCTGATGAAGATAAAGACATTTGAGAGAGATTTCTACAAGAATATCTCTATGTGCTTCAATATTTCAGAGCCTACAAGTATCAATACAATCAGTAAGTATAAAAAAATAACATTCTAAGGCATATATTGACTGGAAATGTGGAAAGGGGAAAGAGCAACCTTGCCGTCAGGAAAAAAAATGTTCCTTTGATTGTACAGAGCTAAATGCTTCAAGTAGTTCCCAAATCTTAGGATCTGTTATACCTTTGGCCACCACTCTGTTGTGTTTATATATGCCCGATGAGCCTGAGAAAACACGTTCCACCAATTGCTTATGTATTTTTGCCCAGTTTGGTGCCTGTACTGAATAAGGCAAGAAGATAACTGTTCAAAATGCTTCCATAGTCCCTTTCACCATGATGGAGGTTGCAGAAGCATTTGCTTCTTCCATTGCCTAACTCCAAAGCCCTGTTCGTTGATTGGGTTAATGCTAGACATGAAGTGATTTGGATGGGTCTGTGCCACCTCTTACACTCTCAGTCACACTTGTCCCTCATCACTCTGTTTTGCCCAAATCAGAGTCTTTGGACCCTGCACGCCCTCGCTCACCAGTGTGCTAACACCTCATGTATGCAGTAGACCAGCTTTTTTAAGCTGCTCCAAAGGCAACCTTGTATGTTGAGGATGAACAGGGACAAAAGCCAGCAGCGCTCTGAGGGTCGGGGGTGCTCTTTCAAATAATTGTCTGATTTGGTCCAAAGTCCTCTTTCCTGAGAGTACAGCAAAAAGCTGATTCCTGCAGACTGTTCTGATGAAGTTGAACTACAACACACTAGTAAAATAAAATGCAGTTAAGCCAGTTGTCTAACCCTGTGGCCAGCTGGTATGGTCTAGTCATCTCAATATTATTAAATCCTTCTGATCTTCAGAAAAGGGTGGCTGCACTGAATCTACCTTTTTGGATCATTCCCTGGCCCTCTTATCTTCTGAGCCACGTCCAGGACTTACTGGGAAAGCACTGACTGGCATGGCAGAGACCATTTTTATGCTGCAGCTATATAGATATCTCCATTGCAGGGCCTGGGAATGTCCTTTGCACTCTTTAATTTACCAGGATAGAAGCAACCTAAGGGACTAGATTTGTTTAACATAGGTCACCAAACAGCTCCGCCGTGCCCCTCCTGGGAGATAAGAATCATGAACCAGATACCTTGTAAATTATGTTTAAAACGGAGTTCCCAGCCAATAAAATGCTTTAATTGCTTCCATTAAGATGGGAGGTTAATTCCATTTTCTCAGTTTCTTGTCCAAATTGTTCTAGTTATTTTTCTTCCCTGTTAGATAGCCATGCAAGTTTGATTTAAAACACACTTTCTTGAATTTCTGTCTTGGGAGAGTAAGTGGGGAAAGGGACTGGGTATCCCAACTGCCAGTGATTTCACATCAATGGAAGTCAAGACAACCACAGTTTTGAAAGCTGATGTCTTGAACTCTGAAGTACACTTATAGCATCAGTTGGAAAATCAACCATATTCCTAAATATGGTTCCACCTACCATCCTCATATAAAAGCATGAGGTCAACTCCCAGCCACTCTCCTAGAGGAAAGTTTGAGGATACAGGATCACAGAATCACAGAACTGTTGAGATTGAAAGGTATCACTGGAGATCATCTTGTTGCATCCCCCTGTTCAAGCAGTCGCCTACAGCAGGCTGCATATTAACAAAAACGTACAAGAGCTAGATGGCTCTGGCTGGGAACAGCAATGGTACACATTGCCATTTCGCACCCAAGCCAAGACATCTAGAGCAGAAGTCATGAGTTTCACATGGTGATGAAGTTGCTTTTGGACACAACACCACTACGTTAGCTTGTATTGGCACAGGTACCAAGATGTAACTAAAACAGAAGCAAGTCAGCTGCTTTTTTCACAGTTTCATGCATTTATGGCCAAGAGTAAGGAATCTCAATGTGGCTGGAAAATATAACACAAACCCTACCTAGAGAAGCAAATGCAAACTAGGCAGAATACCTTATTTATCTCAAAATCTGCTAGGTCCTGTGTGTGGGCAACTGAACTGAGCCCAGAGGGTTCACAGAATCACAGAATAGCTGAGGTTGGAAGGGATGTCTGATCATCTAGTCCAAACCCATGCCCAGTCAGCCTCTGAGAAAGTCTGGTTCTGTCTTCTTTACCCTCTCCCATTAGCTATTTCTACACATGAATATGATCACCCGTGAGCTTTTTCCAACCTGAATTATCCCAGCTCTCTCAACCTCTCCCAGCATGTCATATGCTCTGATCCCCTGACTGTCTTTGTGGTCATTTGCAGGACTCACTCCAGTATGTCTACATCTACCTTGCACTGGTGAGACCAGAACTGGCCACAGCACAGGTCTGGCCTGTTGGCAAGGCTCTTCCTAATGCAGCCCAGGATGCTGTTCACCTTTGCTGTGAGGACACATTGTTGGCTCATGATCAAATTCTTGTCCACCAGGAACCCCTCTGCAAAGGTGCTTTCCAGACAGTTGGTCCCCAGCCTGTACTGGTTCATGGAGTTATTTGTTCCTAGGTGCAGGATTTGTCATTCGTTCTGTTGAACTTCATGTGCTTCCTTTCAGCTCATTTCTCCATCCCGTCGAAGTCCCTCTGAATGGCAGCATACTCATCTGGTGTACTAGCCACTCCTCCCAGTTTTGTATCGTCTGCAAATAGACTGAGGGTGCACTCTGCTCCATCATCCAGATCATTAATGAAGAGGTTAAACAGTATTGGCCCCAGTATTGACTCCTGAGCACGCCTCTAGGTATCAACCTCCAGCTGGACTTTGTGTCACTGATCACAAGCCCCTGAGCACAGCAGTGCAATCAGTTTTCGGTCCACCTCGCTGTCCATTTATCTACTCCATGCTTAATCAGCTTGTCTTTGAGAATACTCTCCACCTGTCCACCAGCCTATTTCCTCTGTTTGAGATGTTAAACAGAAGTTTATGAGTTTATATCTTATTATGTCCCATGCTTATGTCTTGGGTTCGGTCTAAACCTGAGATCCAGGCAGTGGTGGGATGGGAGGCACCAAGGTCCTGCTGTGCAGAACTCACCCTTGAGCCTGATTTTCTCTCCCAATATACCCCTGGCCATTATTTACCATTACTTTATGTTGTGAAACAGTACCTGGGTTCTACCTGAGACATAGCTCCATTCAGGAATCAGCCATATTGGTATATTTTGCAGTATTTTTTAAAGAAAAACAATGCTTCTCAAGAAAAGCAATCCGACCTAAAAGCATTTATGATTTTTTGATTAAAAGCTTGTTCTTGGCTCCTTTACCTACAAGAATTTCATAGCAAGGCCCTTTCAAATCACTCCTTTTTCTGTCCTAGTTTGTCAAGGACGTTGCAAAAGTTCTTTTCTTCCTGGTGGTATTTTAGGCACCTAACCCTAAAAAGCATGTAATTCTCTCAGCCTCCTTTACAAATCTCAATTTTCAAATGGCTTTACACATCAGGTAACAGGAGCTATACAGGTTGGCTTAATTAAGAAGGCTCCCCCTGACTGAACAGGGTATCAGAGTCCAGTCCTTCAAACCTGTGCATTTCTATTTAGCTTACACATCTGAAGACAGGGTAGGTCACAATATTCAGTGCTGAAATTCCAAAGCAGGCACTGGAGCTACACAAGGGATTAATTTGATTCTGTATTTAGATTAACAGTACTCTTATAAATACTGAATTAGAGCTGATGTCAATCTTTTATGCTAATTGCTTGTTAGACCCCGTACAAAGACACACTTTGCTTGGACCACTTTTGTAAGATTGCTATCTATCTACTGTGGAGAGATTTACGCATTTGCTTTCCATTAACATTAATAGGAGCTGTCCACATAAATCACTCATTGCTGGTAAGAAAAGATAAAGTCCTACTAAGTTCAGAGAACACAGGCTTTCCCAATTGAAAAATCTATTAATAATAAAAAACCCACAATGTAAATATCTGACATCTGAACTGCATAGTAACACCGTGGTATGAAATAAAGTGGCCCCTGACGTGATTGCTTCAAGGGGAAGCGATGCTCAACTATTTCCAAACCTTTTTTAAAAACTCATATAGCTCCTCTGGTATTGGAAAAAAATATAAATAAAGCAAATAGCTGCAGAGGAAGGAGGGGGAGCAGGAGCATAGTAATTTCAACTGTTATTTTTATTGTCCTTTATTTTTTTCTGCAAGATAGTGACAGATCCAATAAAACACCTTGTTATACATGCAGAGAGGACAAAGATTGCTGAAAATAATATAAAAACCAGCTCTTGGCTAATCCAGATGTAACTGGGCATTGGATCATTTGGGTTAAGAAGTTGAAGGTGTCCAGATGCAATGCTTGCTGTTTTGTTCCTTGTTGCTGTTCTTTACAAAATCGATGTAATTTATCTCACTAGGCCAGGAAAACACATAGATCATTGGCCAGGACTCCGTGGTACTTGGCATTGGGCCAGCCCTGATTACGATCTGTGCAAGTGTACGATACGATGATGTATAAAAAATAAAATCAAAACTGTTTTTCCCTTTCTGGTGATGCGAATCTGGACTGATTCTAGTGAGGTTACAATAAAGTAACAGTGAATAATCAAAAGAACCGAGCTTCATCCACCATCTTGCCATCGTTTCATCCTCTATATAGCACCGAGTACTGTTTTTTAGAGGAATTCTATAAACAAGTCACCAAAAACCTTATCTGTGTTTCAACATACATACACTAATCTACTGGTTTGTGTTTCCTTCTATACTTAAAAGGACAAAACTGAACATTAATTAGAAGCCATTGGTACAGCACTGTGCCATTAAAAGTCACCTATTAGAAAGCAAACTTGATGCAGTGTTGCATTTTGCAATTAATGCCTAATCACTTGACACTAATGAAGCTAGCAAAGTGAACATTGTGTGCATGTGTGATGTGTAAGAGGGGGAATTCTTTGTCTCAGAAAGCACCATTTTGCCTGAATTAAAATATCTCATGGGACTATATCTATTTAGAAATATATTTTTTGAGTTTCACAGGTGAGTCTCTAACAACATTATTTTGGTTTTTTCTAATTCATTTCTTACTGGGAACAGGTAGTTTTGGCTTCCTGATGCCTCAGTATTCTGTGACATTGGGCATATTTTATTTAACTTCAGAACATCCCAGATAAGCTCCTGCCATGACCCCAAGAACCTGTGGCAGAACCTGAATGTCCTCTTAGGAAAGACGAACACAAGAAATAAAGCCTGCGGAATCTACCACTTCCCCTGGAAAGTTATCCTGGTGGATCCAGTGAGCTCTTGGCTAAAAATCTGAGGTTTCAATTTATCCAGCCACAAGATCACTGGATCTTATGCTTCTGTCTCTGTTACGTTAAAGAGCCTTCCAGTGTGGCATGTAACCTGCCTGGATAGGTAACCCTGGTTGTTCATGAACCGATATACTTCATTTGGGGTTTGGCCAAGGCTTTACCATTGGTCTTGGTTATTAGGTGGAGAGGAATAATTCCTCTCTCTCTTAGGAAACACTTTGGCAGCCAAAGGTTAGATTGATTTTGGCTGCCACAGAGCACCATCTTCCCAGTTTATCAAATGCCTGATCAGCTTGGATTCACACCCAATACTCAGTCCAAACATCCATTGAATTTATGTAGGATGTTCATTGGAAAGAAGCAACCATAAGTGATAATAGTAACTTAGAAAAACTTGGACACCTGCGTGAATGGATGGGCAGGGTGGGAGTGAAGTCTTGCGCTTGGCAGGGAAATGAGAAAAAAAAAAAGAATGAAAACTAGTCAAATGCTTAGATATTGTGGCTTGCAACATCATACTCTGAATAAGCTGCTGAATTGTCTTAATTATCTTTTTAGGGGGGTCTGAGATTCTCACAGAAGAAGTATGACTTGTTCCTTATCTGTTCAGGACCTATCACAAGGACATAAAGAGGCAGGCAGCAGGCAGGTGGATACCAAGAACATCTTAGTGGTCTCATTTATAACACAGTACCATAATGGGATTTATAGCACAATGGCAGTGTACACGTAGTTTACACAGCTAAAAAAAGGTAAAGAAGCCACGGTGTAAATGCAACGAACACGAAACTATTCCTCATCTGTGCAGATGTATATGAATGGGTTTCTGGTGATAATATTCTAATTAGGAAGCTTTATTTGTTACAGACACAGGTGATTCTGAGGGTACACAAAAGGATCCAGCAGAACAAAAATAATAAAAATAAGGATTAGGATGAGCCTCCTGAAAGAGAAGAGGCTGACAACTAAAAAGAAAGCGTTGTTCCTGTGAGCACGAATAGACAGAACCTTTACAAAAATGTAGCACTGACATTTTACATCTAAACACTTTCAACGGACAATGCTGAAACCCTCCATAAAAAATAAAGCAAATCCTCCAAAAACTGCAGTGATTGCATAGATACACATATACGTAGGCGGGCAGATGTGGTGAAAGAAGAGATACGGTGATAGCAGAAGAAAATCAAAAAGGAACGGAAATGGCTGATTCTTTCTTTGTGACATATTTTCTCTCTCATCCTTGCATATTTGCATTAAAGTGATTGTGAATAATGTACATTTGACCAGTGCTGTCTGCGGAACTAATGCCTATTAAAGTGATGGGAAGTAGCATATGTTGTGCCTTGGGCAGAGAAAGTCCAATCACCCCCACTGTGTGCAAGTCTCCAACTAAAATGCAGGACAGCCTGGGTTTTATCCTAAATGAACCCAGCAGGGAGAAACAGGACATAGTCCCTCATTCCACATTTAGGCTTCTAAACTAAGGTTTAAAGAGTTAGATTCAGAAAGAAGGAACTGTAACATCCATCATTTAATTTACACTTGGCGCTAATGTTATTGTATCTATTACTGGTGCTATCAATACAAAGGCAAATGGTAAGACAGGGGAATGAACATGTATTCAGTTGTTTCAAGAACAGAGATGCATTTGCTTTATTGTACCAAAAGACAGAGAAAAGGAAGGGGAAAAAAAAAAAAAAGGGAAAAAAAAAAAAGAAAGAAAAAGAAAAAAAAAAATCACCGCTCCACTCCTGTTGTTCTTTCACATTTTCTGCCAGTGCACGATTTTGTCAGTAATTGCAAAACGGTTTGGGTTTGTTTGGTTTCACTTTTATGTTCCTGCACTGTACTAGAAATGTTCTGCTATTTGAACAGTTTGTAAAGCTTTTTGAGTCGGATTACATAATCTTTCCAACGACCTCCAGCATCGAGTTCAGATCTAAAGCAGTCTTTCTTCTACCTGTGTGAACTGGATAGCTGGGGAAAAAAAAAAAAAAAAAGGCAATTACAGAACTGCATGAGAATAACAAATTCAGCTGAACTAAGGAAATAAAATTTGCCGAATTGTCATGTTTAGATCTGTAGCAACGAATTTTGCTTCATTACCTTCAACATTACAAAAAGGAGAGGGAGCAGGGGGTAGAAGGGAAAGGAGGCAAAGCCTTTTTTTTTTTTAATATAGTATTCATAGGAGGAATTTATTTCTATTTCCAGTGAAATAAATCTGTCTTAAATAGAACTGTATCTCTTAGTGATGTGGAAAAACATTTGCTGCCAATGTAAATCAGGAGCAAGCGCAGTGAAATGAATGGATTGGCCTGGGATCCCAATTACAGTGGGGCAAGCTCTGAATGTCCCATGGACTTGAGATTAGTGTACAGAAGGGAGATTGACATTTCTTCTTTTTTTCAGCATAAATGTAAACTGAATAGTTAATTTAATTTTTAATCTTGATAGCAGATTATTAACATGCCTGAAATGTTAATTATTGCTGGGTAAGAGTTTTGGAGTTGATATTTTCCATTATTTCTTCATAGAGTCTAAACTAAAAGTTCTGACACCAGCTAGAGTCAAGCCCTCTATCAGAGCTACCACTGAGATTCAGATCCAGATTTGTCATCTAAAATTCAATTACATCCCTGCTCCAAAATCCGAAGAAGTGAGCTGCTCATTTGCACTTCTACTCAGTTAGTGACTGTAGATAGAAAATACCCCCATTTTTTCCTGTTTATTGCTGACGCTATTTAACTTTAAAAGGTAATGGGTAAATAGAAAAAAAAAAAAGAGAGAACGTATTGCTGAGATAATTACAAGAAGAGGCTATTCCCATTAACAGAGCTTAAATTATATTATTAGACTTCCATTATTTTCCTCACTGTTGCCTAGGAAATATAGACTGGCTTTGGAGGAATTATTTCAGCTTTTATTTTCTCCTTTTTCTTATCTTCCCTGAATAATTCCTTAATACCAGCAATAATAAAAGCACTATTAAGTACTCAGGAACCCCAGCTGGATTCCGCCACAGTAAGCATCCTACGTCTACATGCTGTGGCTCACCATTGCTTCAAGCCACCCTAAGCACATATGGCCACAAAAATTGGCAGCCTCACCCAAGGCCATACTGCTCTGCACCTTCCCTTGCTGTTATCACTCAGGACTATGGAACTCCACTGTGAGCTGCATCCCCAAACTGGTCTTGCTAAAGAGGAAGAAGAGAGAGAGAAAATTAAAGTTCAGGTAAATCATTTAGATGATTGGTCAATGAAAAAAGAAAACCAAACAACAAAAAAAAAAAACCAGCACGAAAGAGAGGATGAAGATGTGAGGGTACAGGTGGAGGGTCATCATACCAGTTTGACCAGTTAAGAGCAACTGTGACACCACAGGTCTAACAAATGAACATCTTATTCAAATATCTGCCAGACTGAACAGATCAAGAAAAGTGCTGGTTTCCCCTTGAAAGGAACTGAAGCACCTGCAGACCTGACCTTGGCCCCGCCTGGCTGTGTCTAATCCTAGTTACCTTCACTGGGCCTGATCCTCACCCCAACCCCAACTCACAGGCTCATGTCCCCATCTCCACAGAGGTGCCTGATGCCCTGGGCTGGAGGCTGCCCCCAGCTGCTTCCCATCCTGCTCCAGAGGTGGGATTCAGTTCAAGATTAAGACATTGAACTTTGATGTCTACATACAGATGTCTAAACAGGAGGGAGATGTTTCTGCTCCCATTGTCAGTACAGATATAACCAATACAGTCAGTAGAGTCATGCCAAGATCATTTTGCCAATTGGCACGGTTTGGCCACCTGCATGATTTAATCTCTCCTAGCCTCCAAAATGAGATGGGCAGATCCAAATTCCCTATTGGGAAAATTCTTTGGTCTGTGCTAATTCACCTGAGCCTAGAAAATCTTGACCTCAGCCAAAACCATGCTACAGCCCTGGGCCCTGGCATTGTTTTGTTTCCTAGAATAGATGTTGCTTAAATGTCTACCTTAAGAGGAGATGAATTGCTCTCCAAGCTCCATTGACTGTATTAACTAAGAGTTTGATTCAAGTCCTCAGCCATAGGCTCCAGTGCCACTTGTGATAATGTAGGATATTCCATCAAAAGACGTCTCTTACTTGTCCTGTGTCATATCTAATACCCTGACTTGGAGGTCTTGGGTGCTTAGTAGTACCCAGCACCCTAATAGCACTGTGGACCGAGGTGACTCAGTCAAGCCTGTTTGGGGATTTTAGCCATCTAGACAAAAACACCTAAAATTAGATATATTAATCAGAAAGGGAATCTCATGCTAGAATTCCTGAGCTCACCACTGCCTCCACCACCTCAGGAAGATGAGGGCGAAGAGCCCACCCCTCAGTCAGGCATTGTTAATATTATAGTAACTGAGTTTAATACAGAGATGAATGGTTTCTGGTGATACATTAGCTGCAATCATCAGACACCAACTCCTGCTGCAGTTGGTGGGAGTAAACTTGAAATGAAGGCTTTTCTGGAATGAGCAATTCAACACTGTAAACATTTCTTTCCTTTCACTACATTGGGAGTAGAATCATAGAATCATAGAATCATAGAATCATAGAATCATGGAATCATAGAATGTTTTGGGTTGGAAGGGAGCCCTAGAGGTCATCTAGTCCAACCCCCCTGCAGGAGCAGGGACACTGCTAACTAGATCAGGTTGCTCAGAGCCCCGTCCAACCTGGCCTTGAATGCTTCCAGGGATGGGGCCACCACCACCTCTCTGGGCAACCTGTTCCAGTGTTTCACCACCCTCATTGTAAAGAATTTCTTCCTTATATCTAGTCTAAAACTACCCTGGTTTAGTTTAAAACCATTACTCCTTGTCCTGTCAGGGCCTGACCCTTCAGGGTTACTAATGGCTTGAATCAACCCATCATTATCTTAAATTTAAATGTTGTTGTAATCAGGTTAGAGACCCACAAGAGGCCATTTGAGTATGTCCATCTCTCTTTATCTCCCCTTGCTTATTCCCACAGAAAACACTACCTAAACATGTTCCCATTCATCTTGTACAGATTGCGGTCTCTAAAATCGGTAGCGAACAAGGAGCAAAGTCCAGAACCAAAGGTTCATGAAATCTAAATAATACTAGGCATCAACTTTGTTCCTGCTTGGAGGACAACCATCCTTTCCCCGCAGCAGTGGCTGCTCAAGCTGGACACAGGCTGTGGCTACTCAAACCCCCAAGATACTGTTTGTCTGAATGTATTTTAAATACAAACTCGATTCAGGTCATTCAAGACCAGGCATTGAAGACGACTCTTCTCACTGTAAAAGCCAAGAGGGAACAGATTTCTGGGATCCTGAGTGGTGCTAATAAAAGGTCAGTTGTCCCTCAGAAAGTTACATCAGTTCCTACTGACCTGTGCCATGCCTGTCTTTGAGTTTAGCCTTGCTGCTTAAAGTGGCCTGATTCCCTAGTTTATTTTGACTCTCTCTTTGCAGTCTCTGTTTTCATATATTTGTCCATTATTAGTTCACTTCTCATAATTACTGCTCCACTTTGGATGCTATGTTTTGACTCCTCCCCTGACACCAGAGTTCAAGCATGAAATAGTCTCTGTGCACCCTTTTTCGTGTTCATCTTTCTTAAATATTTTTTTCCAAGTTCTGAGATGTGCTCACTGCTATTTTCATTATGTTTCCGTCATGTTTATGTCTTCCCTCATTTTGCTGTCTTTATTGTTCTCAGTTAAGAAACTGGGATGGGAAGAGAAAGAGGATAGGTGTGAATTATAACCTTAAATAAAGAGATGTTTAAGGTGATCAGAAATCCTTTACAGTTATCCAGTCTGACTTTACATATGCATCTGAAAGTTATGTGTCTAACATGACCATTTATAATAGCCTTCCCCAGACCTACCAAGCAATGTAATCATGATGACAAAATTATTAAACCAAGATGAAGGGTTGTGAACCAAAGCCAGCTCAAAATTTCAAATCCTAATTCAACCCTAAGGAAAATAATTGTTTCAAACATCAAATTTACAGACTTCAAGTGCTATAACCTTGTTCGCTATTGCAAAAACTATTTGGCAAAGGCATACCAAAACTGGGGAGAACCTCAGAGCTGCGTTAAGTGATGAAACTCTTGTTCCTTTTCGAAGTTGATGAGACTTTCACCATTAACTTCAATTGTGCCCCAATTTCTTTTCTGGTGCTTTTTGTACGTGCACCGATATGGTTTTGAAGAAAGGGATCTATTCTGTGACAAACTATGAGTTGACTTGGCTTGGCTTTAGACTAGAAGGAAATTCTGTGCAGTGGTAGTACTTTTACCCCGTGGGAATATTGTACTTCACTGCTAAAAAGCTTTATAATAAAATGTAGGAGAGAGTATAAATAGACTCAGTCAAAAAATAAAGAACTCTTCCAAAGATGGCTGGACAGTACCACATATCTGTACATCTTGCTTGCTTTTCTGATCTTTTTGTATTGCTAATTCCAAAATGCATCTATTTGTCCTGCGAGTGGATATGTTTGGCAAAGAAATTACAAGCAGCTACCACCGAGCACAGCTGTTCGTTGTCATCATTGATAGCAACAAATATAATCAGTCCAAAGCAAGATCATTCCTCTAAGGGGAAAGTATATTTAGCTATCATTCAAAATCCTCAGCCTGATATCCTTGATAGTTCAGTAACTCACTGTTTTGCCAGTGGGGCTGATAGAAGTTTCTTTGTTGTGATGGATGCATTTGCCATTACTCACCATACCGGTTCTCCCCTCCCCTCCAGCTGTTTTACTGTGGTACAATATCCAAAACCCATGAATCTTGCAGTATGCTAGCAGCCCGGTCTGTAACATTCCAGCTTGACAAAATTAGAGCTAATAATTCAAACAAGCTAAAACAT
>NW_009259792.1:2787488-2805402 GCF_000687185.1 Egretta garzetta | reverse complement strand
GAGACTTTTCATTAGAGGCATTGACTATTGGGAAACCTGGGAGATAAATGGTGATCCAGTAATCATCCTTGTCACATCAGAAAGTGTCAATGTATTGATTGCATCATTATAATTGAATTAATTACAGTTGTATCTCTCTAGATATTTGACTTATAGCTTGATATTAGGACTTTGGGGTTTTGCCAAAAGGGTGAGGTTTTGTTTCGAGGCCCTCAGAAGTTTGTTTAGGTTTTTTTCAATATGAATTGCATGTTTTGCAAAAGGATGCTGACCTGGAAAATGAATCTCTGCTTACCCATGCAAACAGATACATCTCTGCACATTTCCAGTCTGCCAGCTCCTTCTGAGATATTTCTGTGAACCATGGCTAGAAGAAAAGGGGCTTTGCATCTGTTTCATTGGAATCAGAATGACAATGTATTCCACGACATGATGGAGTCTAACGCCTGCATTTGTGATGTTCCTGTTGGTAAGCAGGGAACTGGACTGGGAAAGCCAACTTAGTCCACGTGATCCAGCAGGTGGTCACAGTTTTATAGAAAAATTAATTTCAATGATCAAGAAATCGAGCACCAAGCTCCTGAGAACATATAAATACTGTAATTAGAAGATCAAGCTGCCTTTCTAGTTGTAGTTTGCTACCCAAGATCACCGTGTCTGAATGACTCTCACCTAAAGTCAACAGTGGTAGGAAAACTAATAGTGCACTGCATTAAATGTGATATTTGAGAACAGAAGCTCCGTGTGAGATGGAGGGTTTGGGAAGTGTTATTGCCATTGTTTTGGTGAATGTTGTTTTCATTTACTTGGTTAGTGTTGTTATGTTTGATAGAGATGATGTCTGATCTTTGTATCATCTCATCACTGATTTATTTCCAAATGCCCATTTATATGTATATGGAAATACTGGCACAGGAGGATTAGGTATCTTTTCGAAGTTCTTTCAGGAAAATAATTGCAAATGCAATAGCAGTGTGTCGTGGTTTAACCCAGCCGGCAACTCAGCACCACGCAGCCGCTCAGTCACTCTCCCCACAGCAGGATGGGGGAGAGAATCAGAAGAGTAAAAGTGAGAAAGCTCGTGGGTTGAGATAAAGACAGTTTAATAGAGAGAGCAAAAGGCATGCGCACAAGCAAAGCAAAACAAGGAATTCATTCCCTACTTCCCATGGGCAGGCGGGTGCTCAGCCATCCCCAGGACAGCAAGGCTCCATCACGCGTAACGGTGACTTGGGAAGACAAACGCCATCACTCCCAACGTCCCCCCCTTCCTTCTTCTTCCCCCAGTTTCTATACTGAGCATGACGTTATATGGTCTGGAATAGCCCCGGGGCCAGTTGGGGTCAGCTGTCCTGGCTGTGCCCCCTCCCAGCTCCTTGTGCCCCTGGCAGAGCTGAGAGCTGAGAAGTCCTTGGCCAGCCTTAGCACTACCCAACAACAGCTAAAAAGATCAGTGTGTTATCAACATTCTTTTAATACTAAATCCAAAACACAGCACTATGCAAGCCACTATGAAGAAAATCAACTCTATGCCAGCCTAAACCAGGACAGAGTGTTAGGTTAATGGTTGGACTTGATGATCTAAAAAGTCTTTTCCAACCTAAATGATTCTATGATTCTATGCAACCAGCTTGGGTGTCTGAATAGACAGGGCAGCAGGCTGTTCAGAAAGCTGTTTCTCTTTTGATGATGTTATGACAACATCACTTATGTATCTTGTTCTTATTTAAAGCTAATGAATTTTCTGCTTTTATCTCGGAAGGTGTCCTCATAATTAATGTGGAGTAAATAGGATGAAATCTGATATTGGATCATATCTGCTGGTGCATCAGAGCAATCATTAAGAAGTCCAACGCTGTTAGGCTTCTCAGGCTAATTTGTATTTGTTTCAATGATGTAAAAAACCCACTTGGAGAAGAAAACAAAAATACATAATTCTCTAATGTTGAAAGGTGTAGGTCTTTTACAGGTGCATATGATTCTGACTATTTCTACACAAGGGGGACAGTTAACATGATTAGGTCTTTCTGTACCTTTTTTGTGAGGTAAAATTGTTTTCAGTGTTTGATTTCAGGTCCACAGTGAAACACAAAAAGATTAAGAGAACACACATTTTAAATTGCCAGGTTCAGCTGTGAAGATCATGTTGCCTCGTGGTTCTGCCTCAGCAAAGCGGGTCACGTTAGCAAACTGCCTCAAATCCCTGCTTAACTACACATTCCCTCATCTGGGATTCATTCACAGCTTCTTTCACCTGACATCTCTTGGAGACTGAGTCCAGTTAGACTGCAGCATTGATAACTTCTCCATGGGCAGCAACCATCTTAGCTCTGTGCAGCAAGAGTGCAGAAACCATGAGGTCTAAATTGAAAAACATCCCTTTTTCCTCAGTATAAATGCCGGATAATCCTGTTTGCTGGCAGAGGAAGAGAATGATTATCCTTTGAAGGATGCAGCCTTAGAAACCACAGCCATGCAAACAGTTTGATAGCAGAGGGACCGGAGTTTCAGAAAAACATATGCATAATTCATTGTCTCTAGTTGCAAAACCTCACCAAGGCGCATATTTCTGCTTCCTGATCGCTATCTCTTGAAAAAGGTTCATACAAACTGTTTCATCCTTAAAGCCAGCGACACAGCACTCTGTGGTCCTTGAATCAGAACATGGTGTGCAACAGGAGCTGCATAAAGACACTTTTTGGCTGTGTTGAACACGTATCTACGACTTGCATTAGAAAAGGGCACTGTGTGTTTTCAAGGAATAGTAAGACAGACACTTCCAAATCCAGATCTTTACAGTAACACCTCCCATCACTTTCATCAATCTCTTAATATCTCTGTTTTTTCTTTCTTTTTTATAATACGGTACAACTTGTATAATAATAATAATTACCTCACAAGAAAGATATGGGGCTTAATTAAATAAAGGCTGATTATCAGAAACTCAGAGCATGTGCAGAGCCTGTTTGCTATGGCTTTTCTGCTGTTAAGCTTTTCTGCAGATCAAGCCTGGGCTGTACAAGAAGTGATATGAATCATCTGTATCAAAAGAAATATGACTCATTCAAGGCAGAACCATCCAAGACCACAAATGAGGCATTATTTTGATAATGAGAGATTTATAGAGGAGACACAGGGAGAAGGATCTCCTGGTTCTTTTAACCTAGCCCCTATTCTAGGCCTCTCCACAATCTCCTTAAAAATGTACGTAATCTTTGCTTGAACATCTTGACTGAAAAGGACTGGCCAGCACTTCATAGAAGATAGAAAGCAGATGAGCCTCAGTCATTTTTACACCTAAACTCAAACCAGACTTCATCAAGTTCCTCTAATGTTCTTTTACTGCTGGTTGAAAGCTCGGGCTGGAAGTGGAAATGCCAAAGCATCCCAAAGACAGGCAGCATTTGTGATGGGATGAGAAGCAGATGTTGAAGAAATCTCTGAAGAGATGATCTTCTTACAGAAATATCAGACCTTTTTTGCACAATTCAAGTCCGAGACTTCAACAAACAGGTGTCTGCAGCCTCCACTCCAAAGGAACTCAGTTTATATCAACTCCTGCATCATATCCAACAGCTCCACAGTCATTTGAGATATCCTGGAGCATCCCAAAGGGATCGTGACCACACATGAGTCACTAACGCAAGTCGTCAGTGTATCGTGATTTTACCTGCCCAACTGAAGATAGGGTAAATGAGACCCGCAGTTTAAAGTGCTGGTGCTTAACATTTCTTTTAAAATCAGGACCCTTTCATTAGTCGCCTTTAAGATGAGGGCCTACACCAATACTGAAGTATTGAAAAAAAAATTCAAGGAGCCTCAAGAGAGTGGGAGATACAGTTTTCAAGGAAAGGCAATGGACTTTTGCAGCCCTCTGAAAATCCCACCTTTCGTCCGGGGTATAATCCTTTCGTCCAGGGTATAATCCTTGACAGCAGCACTTTGCTACCCCATTGGATTTCAGCATAATTTAGTCAATGCTCAGCAGCTTTGAAAAGATCCTCAGCAGAGAGAGAGGGGCAGCGATTACAATGTGAGTGGAGTTGAGAAGGGACCAAGATCCATCGCTTTCATGTATGGCTGCCTTTCTTTGTGTTCTTAAATAGTAAGTTGGGCCTGAATCCTTAATATGCTTTCATTTCCATGGAATTTACGTGTCTTACTGATGTCAGCAACATCTAGTTGTGAAGATAACTACAGTGAAGATTGCCCAGCTTCTGTGGTGAGAAGTCGTACGTAATTATTGCAAATCAAACATGGTCAAACAGAGAAATCCATTATATTGCCTCATTTAACAAACAGAACCCATAGGTGGGATTCATGTTACCTGAGTGTGTTTAAAGTCTTGATGACTTAAGTCATAGTAATGCACTTAAAGCTAGAGTGATAGCCTGCAGTTCAGGTGAAGTGCAAGTTCCCAAAATAAGAGAGAAAAACAGGCACTTCCAGAAAGTCATTCATCTCAGCTATGTTAAATTCTTATTTTAGGTCTATTTATCTCAGGAATTACCTGTCTTCTCCACTGCATACAAAGGGAATCCAGGACAATGTCCTCGGATTTAGACTTCTAACTTGTAGACACCTAAATTCCACCTTAAAAAAGCACTGAGGTGTAATTTAACCTTTTTTGCTCTAACCAGAAACCTGGATGCAAGCATCTTCTGGAAGAATATTTACAATAAGATTTTTTTTCATTAAAAACTACTTTTTTTCAAGAAAAAAATAACAATTTTGAGAATGAATGCATTACATTTTACGTTTTATGGGCCTACAAGGAGCTAGCAGAATGTAACATTTTGACTAAAGAGGTTTTTTAAGGGCAATCAAACCAAATGGATATTAAATGAGGATACTGTAAACACATTCATAAAGTATTATTTCTTTCTACGTGCGCACTATCTTTATTGTCGCTATATACCTGAATATTAGCATTTTTGCCTCTAACTCTTACAAAAACTCAGAGTGCTTTACAGTGATTAATTAATTAATTATAGCTCAAACTCATTCTCTTGGATAGAAAACTACCTGGTGGGTTCCCTGAGGCACAGAGTCCCTTATGGTTTGAGAACAAGTGGGTGGAAAAATTAAATCTTTTTGCCCCTGCTTTACCCCCAAGAAGACACTTACATAGGGCACCGTGGGGCTCAGGTTACAATTTTTCATCCCAACCCCTTTGACCAGTTACCTGTGGATATCTGAGGCTGCGCGGCACCGTGGCAGCTGATGGGAAGCCTCATGAAATGAAGAGCAGCTTCCCGCTCCACCAAGAACATGGTTTTAAAATAAGTAGATAGTTCTACTCCCACTTATTAAAGCCAAAAGGGATTTCAAGGCAAACTTAAGACTGATTTCTTAAAGTGCAGATTTCTCAATAGATTTGAGGTGTTTCTATTTCTGAAGCACACGCGAAGCTCGTATCACTGGCACCTATTAACAGGGGCACTAATCGCACATAAATGTGAGTTAGGCACCTGGACCAACCCAGGCATCCAGCTTCCATGTGCGGGTTCAGTGCAAAGGAGGTAGAAACCTCCAAACAGTGATTCATTCAGCCCTAAAACAGGTTGCTAGTTGATGAACCAGGACTAGGTGTCTAATCTATAGACAACCAACATGAAGTGAGCTTAATCCCTTCATAAACAGTCAGCTACTGCTATAATGCAAGTCTTACCCAAATTAAATCAGTCTCTTTTAGTACCAAGTCCACCAGACCACTTGTTTCAAGCCCAAATAAACATCTCCAGTAACAACAAAAACCAAATGTGAGAATTACCAACATAAACGCTCATTTCGATGAAAAAATACATCCCTGTTTTCTAAGCCTGTTTGGCTTAAATCAAACACCCAGCTAACCTTTGAACCACCGTTGGGAAGTTTCCATTCCAATGAGAGCTTTAGGAACGCATGCCAACAACCTACACTCTATCCCCAGTTGGCAGGAGGTTGGCAGGGATACAAAAAACCATGTTAACAATGATGCTTTTTTTCTATAGATACAGTAAACCTTATGTGTATCAACACACTTGTTTAAACAGCTTTTTGAATCTGACTCACAATCTTCATGAATACATAAAAAGTTCCAGATGTTAAAATGTCCCAGGACGTGCATTTTAACCAACTTGGTTCTGCATTTGCAGCCTGACGTGCAAAGGGGGCATATTGATTGGAATTACTGGCATACTTACTGCTTCAGTTTTCCTGCTTCCTACTGAGTGGTATTTGCCATGGAATGACTAGTCTTTGTGCTATTTATTCCTAGCACGGTGCTCTTGGGATCCTGGATGTTTTGGAAATTCCCTTTGCATCAGTAGCTGGAGAGTTGAAAACGGAAGAAAGAAAAGGGGGGGGGGGGGGGAGCAAACTGAGATTTCACAGGTGCAGTAAAAGAGAGGTTGAGGGGAGGAAGAGAAGGGGGTGAGAGAGAAAAGCTGATTCCCCTTCGCTACCGTTACACACAGCTCAGGTAATGCACAGGTCTGTGTCCAGGCAAGAGGACTGCTCAGCTGCAGCTCACCATTGGCATGGCCATTGCAAAGCCCTTCGCGCCGGTGCAAAGTCACTGTTTACTTTAACTCTTACCCGTTATTAAATTTAAGACTCGGAATCCCCTGTAGCCGTTTGCTTTTATTAACAGTGAGCATGTGTGCACCGCCAGAAAATCCAAGGCCTGGGAGACAGAGACTGCAGAATGTTACAGCTTCAGAGAAAGCCCGTTAGAAGCAAGGTAACCTGGATGATTTGCATGAGAATTATCATAAAGTCTTAGTGGAGCTTGAAAAACAGATTTTGTACCGGTTTCTGACCTTACTTGCATTGGTGTCACACCAGTGCCACTTTGCTGATTTCAGTTTAGCTACTTCTGAAAATGAATAGATAAAGTTTAGTTGCATTTTTCTGAAGTGCCCTCATTATTCTGTTTTTAAAAATGATGAAGCACTTAGCTCCAGGTCCATAAAGGCTTGATGGAGCCTGTGCTCCTCTGCACTTCAATCCAGATCTTAGAACCTTATCCAGATCATTTGCTACAAACACCCAAAGCAGGCATCACAAAAAGCAGCAGGTACTCACTCGGCAGGGTGATCCCAATGATGACATTTAGGCTACCTGACATGTCAGCAGGCACCATCAGGACCGATAAAGAGCTCTCCAGGGACTACGTACATGTTTTATCCTACAGCTTTTCAGTGCACAGTGCATACGTGGTGACAGGAGCAGGAGTCTTCCATCCCAGTGCACAAGCCAGCTGCAGAGCTTTTTTTCCCTCTTGTTCCCCTGGTCCCGTAAATTTTGCATTCCTACCTGCAGAACGGCCTATGCCTGGTGGTAGGAATGGAGGATAAGTCCCTATTTCCTTCCTTTTCCTCCTTCACACCAAATCTCAGGCTATAGAAAAGCTCTTTACGTGGAAGATGGGAAGATGTCTTCTGGGCACGGAGATCGATGGTCCAGGGCCATGATATTTCAGCTGAACTCGCTCTGGCAGAGTTAGGAACGATCTGTGCAAGTCTGGCTTTTGGGGACTTGAGACCACAAGTCAGGCAGGTAGTTAGCTCAGCAGAGACACATAACTGAAGGTATCATTTAGAGATAAATGAGAGGTGGGCAGTGGGCAGGTGGTAGGAGCTACACAAACTTGGCTGCAGCTTTGGGTGCCTGAGGTTTTTCAGGGTCAGGGGTGGAACAACATAACATTTGGCCTCTGAACTCAAGCTTTTGGGTTATCAGGTTAAAATTAAATGTAAGTATGAGCGGGCACCCTCTCTATGCTCCACCGATGGTGTTGACTGCTTCCCATAGAAGGTCATTTAATACTTGGAGAGCCCATAGGTACCTGCATGTTGAAAACAATATTTAAGTGACTTAACCTCTAACTAAATCCCACCTCTCTTTATCTCTGAATGATACTCCATGTATCTGCATGCTTGGTTTCATCTGGCATTGGATTGTAGGCGGTGCCTAAATATAGGCATAGAATTTAGATATTATCCAAGTGGTGGGAATGTGGCCTCATGCCCCATGAATTCAGCTAATGGTGGCAGAGAAAGGGCAGATGATGGAGAGTACTGTAGTAATATAATTAATGTTTAAAGACTGGGAGTGTACAAAAGCTCAAAGCCTTTGGCTTTCTAATATTTAAATTAGATATTAGATAACCTAATGCATCTCAAACACTCAAGCAATTTATTCAGATTGGAGGTGTTAACCTGGAAGCACAGGAAGAGTGAATTCACCTCACCTTAACTTTAGCCATCAGAAAGTTAGACATCTGTCTACACTATTTAATCAGTTCTTCTCATAGTCAGTGAAGAAAGACACAAACCTCTAGAAATGGCCTAATCCATCCTAGCATAAGTGAGATGAACTGCTCACTGAAGGATCCTGTCTGCTTCCATTGACTGTTGGGAGATGATCAACAGCCTTGACAACTGGCTTCGAGTAGGTACCTCCCATCTAGACATTCAACTTTACATGAGACTAATCTCCCTCCCAGATATTCAGTATCTCTTTAGAAATCTCATGAGTGTTGTTGCAGTAACAAATACTGCTTCTTCATATTTATGCTTCCCAGAAGCAAGTTTTGATTTGCTAGGGCATCTCTTTTTCTTCAACAACAATTCATTGTCATTCTCCTCTTCCCCTGTTTAAACACAGGCATATGTGTATGTGCATGCATATACATAGTATACATATGAACTAATTGTATCTGCATATGTAATAATTGTATCTACATATGTAATGCAGCATGCATGTATTTTATGGCATTCGGTTTTGTTTGGTTTCTTACAAACAGAAAAGTGGGAAATCTGACAAAGTTGCCAAGTTTCTGCATCTGAATTCTAGGCATGGTGTCTTTTTTCTGTTAAGTATTGACCACGGGAAACTTCTGGAACTTAAAAGCCTTACCAAATTATTATTAATTTTATAAGCTTCAGGGTTATTTTAAAACTACCATCTCCCAGGTGCTGTAGTTAGCTTGTCCTGGGATACTTAAGTCATGTTAACCTTTGAACCAGTCTCATCTTTTCTTCCAAACTTAGCCAGCTGAGGCAATTAAAGTTCACACTTAAAATTAACCTCTTGTCTGTTGAGTCTTATAATGTCCTAATCTAGAGTTTGTGGTTCTGACCTACCGTAAGTGACTGTCAGCTGCACAGCTGAAATAATCCGCTTTTTTCAGCATTTGAAACCAGAAGAAAAAAATAAAAGAAAAAAGCAAACAATACGTATACAGTCTGTGTATATCCTAATAGTATCAGATGGGCTTATTTGCAGGAAAATAAATTACCAGATAAATAGCTTGCTTGGATACTAAACAGATTAGCTTTTCATGCCATTTAAAGGAAGAAAACTACTTTGTAACAGGAAAATTATTTTTATATCTCCTATCTCACCTGGTGCATTTCCCTTCCATTCTACTGATAATTTCAACATACTTTTTATGAAGAGCAATTCCAGACCCCATTATTGTTCCGAGCTCTGACATTCACATAGGAAATGAAAAACTGCCCTAACCTTCCTCCCTGCTCATAAAGTCCTGGAAGAGGTGGATAAGACCACAGAATCTTTTGACTTCGGGTACAATTTTTTCTGCATTTGCATAAATCCCCCAGGCAGGCAGGAAGAGACAATATTTCAAACCCAATCCCAAATATTTCATTTGGAGCGGTTATCTCATAATTACAGAGCTGCTGCCAATTAGCAAAAAGAGAAACCTGTAGAATAATTTTGTGCTGTTAGACACGGAGGAAGGGATGAGGCTGATGGGCTTTAACATGTATTGTATGTAGATATACAGTCCTGAACTAAAATGGGCAGTCCCACAGAGTGACCGATGATTTCTTTGCCTGGAGGGTACACATACCTTGCACACATTGATCGGAACACCTCTTCCTCTTGAAGATGTTTTCTGTTGTGGGACAACCATTGCTGCCACAGTGATTTAACAGAACAATGCAATATTATAGGCAATCTGAGGCACAGACGTTATTCACCCACCAAAAATGCACTGAGAATTTAGAGATAACATAATTATCTTTGGCAGGGGATTAGTGTCCACATGCAGAACTTCCCTGGAAGCCTGATGGTTGCAGAGAAAAAAAGGTTTTCCTTTAACATCACCTGAAACACAGTGTCTACAATAGCAGGCACCCTCAATGTCATGTGGGTGCAGAATACAGTGAGATGATTACCCTTGGGCCTCCTGCGACTCCCACTGAGAAACCTCCTCTTAAAACACCTGAGACTCCCCATTCCCTCACCAGTGGGTCCAACTTTCTGATTTACCTCATGTCTTATCCTTGAAGGTTTCTAACCCACTTATTTGCTCGTCTGCACACATGCTACTTAGGTTGGCAGAACTGATAAGCACACAGGCTGCTCAAGTCTTTTACAGAGGAACACATGAGGCCATGGTAAGGAGACGATGGGGCAGAAGGCAAAACTGAAGAGCTCTTCCACCTTCGTGATTTATTTACCATTTATGAACCAGACATGCACTGCGATATCTCTCTAAATGAAGAACCTCTGCAGCATTATTTTTGCAAGTGAAAAACTGAATGTGATTTTCCTCAATTCAACATCAGACCCTGTCCCTGGATATGAGGTCGGAGTACCCTTTGGAAAAGTGATTACTGACCTTTTGGCCAAACAAGAGTGTAAAGGATTATCTCACCTGGTATAAAAGGTCCACTCATCACTTCTCAGGCTCAGGGATGGTGGAAGACACCTCTCAAAGCATAGTTATGCCTACAGCAGGTTACCAGTGGAGCTGGGATGTTTCCTGTCCTCTGTGCCTCACCAACAGCTTCAGAGCAGACTCCTTATAGACCACTTACGTGCTCTTACACCACATGCATCCAAGCACATGGGCTCTAGCCTTCAGTGGAGATTCAGTGTCAGAAGGATGAGCAAATGTAACCTTCGGTGTCACCTCAAGGCCAACATGAATGAACAGTACAAACTATCAACCTTTATTGTACAAAATTCCTAATGTAGAAGAAGCACCATGTCACCACTGCGTGACAGTCAAATCACTTACATCTCAGTCCCAGAGTGGTTGAAATGAGATGGATGTCTGGATGTGGTTGGATAAGAGACTAGATATAAGGAAGAAATTCTTTACAATGAGGGAAGCGAAACACTGGCAGGGGTTGCCCAGAGAGGTGGTGGAAGCCCCATCCCTGGAAACATTCAAGGCCAGGTTGGACGGGGCTCTGAGCAACCTGATCTGGTTAGCGGTGTCCCTTCTCCCTGCAGGAGGGGTGGACTGGATGGGCTCTAGGGGTTTCTTCCAACCCAAAACATTCTATGATTCTATGATTCTAAGAGATGAGAAAACTCCCTAGTCTTCTGGATATTACAGTGTATGACTAAGTCCCATTCCAGCGGGTTGAGGATGTTGTACAGTACAAATTTGATGACTGCAAATATGTCAAAGCAGGGAGGATAAAAAGCTCCTGCCCATTAGCCCTCCCTATCTAAAGAAAGTTCACCTGTGGGTGCTTCCAACCCAGCCTACAGTGGTGGGATTTCTACCTACAATTCACTGGCCCTATGTGGTTATAATCGGAACTGGACCTGGTTACTTCAAAAAAAATCCTCTTTTTCCATATACATTCTACAAGGGAGGTTATTTACACATGAGGATAATAAAATCACATCCTCAAAAGAGAGCCTATGACACACTGATTCCTACCCATCCCAAATGACAAGGGATGGTCCTCCTCTCCAAAAAATAAAGGAACATGAGTGTTGCTTTAAGAGGGCTGCAATGTGCATCAACTACTTTACAGTGGACAGCACTGAAGAAATTAAGGCCAGGCCCTGTTCCTCCTGAAATCAATTAGAATTTTGCTACTGATTGAAATGAAAGCTGAATCAGACTTCATAACTACTTTTCTGAGTACTTTAATAGCCAATTCTGTGTTTTTATAATGTCTGTATTTAAATGGCTTATTCGTTTAACAACATCCTTTCTCCTTCATTTATGTCACAAATAAACAGAAATTGTTGAGCTGATGCCTAAAGAGAAAAACAAAATAATGTAAATATTTGCTACAGTAACAACTGAAAAATAGGATTCACCTCTGGCCCTACATTTGTTAAGGATAAATTGGGTCCGGTAATTTTTATTGTTCTCACTATAAAACAGACCACACACTCATTTCTTTTAGAAATGTTTAATCAGGGCTTTAAAAACATTTGCATGTCTCCTAGGACCTGCAGCACCTTAGGATGTTCAGAGGGTATCTACAGAAGAGGCTCACCACTTTCCCTCCTGACGTGTTTGAAAAAATACAATTACTGGTAAGATTACAAAGAGGTGGCTATCAGAAGCATTGCCTACTGCCGGCCTGACACCAGAAGGTGTGATATCATCTGCTTTTGCATCAAAGTCACCCAAATGAAGAATAATCTGCCCCATATGGATACCGATATGACTAGATTGTGCCACTTGGGCCTGGTGCCAAGTAAGTGGGGCCTGATAGCTCCAAGCTGTCTGCTGCAGAGGATGGACTCATAACTCCTTATGTTAGAAATATCATTTGAGTTTCCTACTGTTTGGGGTTGGGGTATTTTTGTTGATGTCCAGAAAGGATCACCAGAATGGACACAACCTGGCATACTTTTCCTCTTTCTTGTGAAGCTTTTCCAATGGCTTTTCGACCTCTCCAAGAAAAATGACAGTTGGGCTAAATGCCATCCTGCATTGCTTTACCTAGATTGTGAAAGCAAATTAAAAATAAAGTGGAGGGGGAAAAAAGAAGGAAGAGCAATGAAATTGAGGAAATTAAGATATAGAATAATATAATAAACAAACAGGGAGAAGATTAGGAAATTACTAGGACAGCCTGTAAATTTTTTATATTTCATTTCAAGTTAGTAGCAGGAACAGAAGAATCAAGATGAAAAGGCCAAGAAATTATTACAGCTGATCTTACTGCTTTTCCTCAGATCCATTTCACACTTACTTAACCTCTTCCTTCTGCACTGCATCGTATCATTCCGCTACCTGGTGGACCAATGAGTTAGTCGGAAAACAAGCCAAATAGGTGTTATTCTATACAAATACTAAATATTGCTGTTATCGTGTGAAAACTGCTGCTCCATCAATCTTCTAAAATAAAAAGGGAGCCTGGCATGGCTCTGGTTGGGGACGTAGCCTGAGTGGTCAGGCTGAAGTCACACCATACTCTTGCATAGGTGCTTAAGGACTCTGCCAAAGCAGGGTCTCTAAATGCAATGCATGGTTACAAACCACAAGTCATGGCCAGGCAGTGGAACACTTGCTTGTGTTTCATCCTGCAGGTTAACCAGGGAGACTTCAGGGAAGTAAGGAATCCTGCCCCCGTTTATCGTGTGGCTGCCAAAAGCTTCTGCTGCAGTTTACACCACCAGAGACCATGGGGGAAAAAACACCTCACAAATTTTCAGCTGGTGAGTGCATCAGGAAGGCCTCTCCCTGTCTCACTGCCACCATTCACACCCAGAGTTATGGTCTCTAATAACCGTTCACATGGCTTGAGAAAGGCCTGGCCAGTTCCTCTATTTTCCCCATAATAAGAAAGAGCAGAAGAAACTTTGCAGTTTATAGACACAATAATCTCATTAAAGCTTCACCGTGGCTTCCAGAAGTTTTAATAAACCAGCTGGTTAATCACAATAATATCCCTCCCCCCTTCACTTTATGGAAAGATCCTGCGGTCAGGAAATATAAAACTCTCAACACGTTGACCACAGCAAGGATTACAGCCTCATGCAGTGACACTTTTCCAACTGTAGATCTTGTGTGCTGCACAAACCTCAAACAACCTCATAAACAAGTTTGAAGCAGACCTAACGCCAGGCTTGCCAAGGAGAACATCAAGAGTGATTCTGTTAATGAGGTCTGGCTGGAGCTGAAACACCTCTCCTAAGTGTGTTATTTTTAATCAAGTCATTTCCAGCAGGAACCTTTATAGAAGTGTGCAGTGATTCATTCCTTAAAATTTACACTTGAAGGCCCCAGTCTTGGGCCACTGATGTCACTGAAAGCTTTAGCAGTGATGGATGGGTGTTGAATCAGACACCACGAGCTCAGCGCTCAATGACTTAACGCCCACAGGTCGGACTAGAATCCATGTCCTCGGACTCTCATACCTCAAAGTGAAGGCTGGGAGTGCAATCCAAGAACTCACCTCTGCAACTGATAAGGAAGCTAATAACCAATCAGAGAGCTATTCTTGCATTGCATCACCGCTGTCTGGAGCTGAGCTAACATGACACCTACCTGAGGCTCACAAGCGGGGTGCATCTGAGCACCTCGAGGGGCCCAGTCCAGCAAGCGTGCTCTGATCCGAGCAGGGTGGCTGAATAACAAGTGGTGTCACTTCCAGTTCACGACCGCTTTTATTGAAAGTGTACCTGAAGTAAGAGCTGCTTTTGCCCAGGAAGAAGAAGATTTAAGGTCAGTGTCCTGCTCTTCTTGAAATATTTCAGGCCCCTGTCTCCCACTAAAGTCCCTTAAACCACCAGGCTTTAGAAAAAAAGAGTCTCACTCCCGCATGCTGCCATTAAGCCACTGTAAAACCAGGAGCGAGGAAACAGGAGGGAGTATGATTTCCCTTCGGATAGCTATTTTGCATCCTAGACCTGCCTCTGTATTACAAATGGTGGCAAGTGTTAAATGTGGAGACTACATTCAAAGATCCTCTGCTATTGGTAGAAAGCATGTGTTCCTCCTACCAATGCCTACGAATGAAAGCAGAGCAACACCAAGCACCTGGGGTGTCAGAGCAAAGTGGATGCAGACACTGCAAGAGTTGAACTCATGTCTTACCTGCTAGACCACGAAAGCTGAATCCCCCCCTAGGTCAAACATGCTACAAGTTAAATCCACTTGTGCAAAGAAGCACAGGACACGGAAGGAGGAAAGTCTACAGCAGCAATGAGACTGCTGGGGAAGTGCGATTTTTTATAGCTGAACACCTCAAAGTGCTTCTTGGCATAAAATAAGTAGCAAGTTAGTAGCAAGGTCATCTTTTTACAACTTATCTGCGCCTAATCTAGCAACTGTACCAGATGTGGCCTCTTAGGTCATGAAGTGTATTGCTAAGCGTGAAAAGCATCTCATACCATTTCCTTTGAGTCCTCTGGGTCCCTGGCAAGTCCACTGAGAAACAAAGACAGACAGATAATGTTCATCCAACCTATCTAGATACTTGTGTCAGGGTGGCACAAGCCAGCCGCTGGAAGAAGCTCTCTCTATCCATCAAGAGGGAACCTCTGCAACTTAAACAGCTGCCTCCCTTATAGACAAGTAAGATCTACTGAGGTTAACTTTGGCCCCATAATAAACAACCAGAATATGGCTCTTTGTCCCCATTTATGTATATAATAAATGAGGGATAAAGCAGCTGTTCCAGCAGAGCTGAGAAAAGACTGAGTTTTTTCCTCGCTCCCATGCCATGTCTCTACGCACTGAGCCACATTGTTTCTCTAAAGGTTTTCTACTCCTGGAAATTTACTATTTCTGGATAATGGTTCCCAAGTAGTTGTTTAATTAAAGCCCCCATGTAGCCAATTTTATTCCAGAATTCTGGAATAGCTATTCTGGTAAATTCTGAAGTGTCAAGAAGCCCTAAGGCATGTGAAGAGAAGTGTGTGCCTGTCTCAATGAGAAGCTGTTAAAAGGAAGGTGAAAATAATAGGAAGCTTGCGTATATTGGTAAATGGCAATGAGAGTGTTGCTGGTAGCATCATTTTAAATCATTCTGGCACACAAACAACTAGAGCTGCACAACAAGTTTGGAGGAGAAAAGAAGGATTGAATTAATTCAACTTCTTTTTAGATTCACACATGGTCTTCAAGGTTACAGTTTAGTCATTATTTGAATTCACATTCCAATTAATTTCTTTGGGGCGTCTTGGTCTCAAGTCTACGAGTCATTGTATATGTTTGATACATGAAAATCAGGCTGGGCTAATTAGTTTTGATTAGATGCATAGTTTATGATGTGTTAGCTCTTTGCCTTGATTGGATTAATTTAGTTCTTAGAAACATGTGTTACATGTGAAGCAAGTATTTGAAAATACCTCTGCCACAAATATCCTCTACCAGTCATTGGCAATTCCTTGTTTGCACAGACTTCCCTGCAGTAAGCTTACAGGCTAAACTACAAATAAAAAAAATTAATACACTGGAGCATGAACGCAGCAAAAAAATAGGTATAGTTTTTTATTTGAGCAAGTAGTCAATGTTTTGTAGACTAGCCCAGCACCGTTCACTCTCGGGTTCATTAATTACATCCACTGATTTTGTAGTCCTTGTTCCTGGTACTGAGCACTTATTCATGCATGTTCAGCCTCAGTAAAGTCAATGAGATTGCTTGTGACTTTGACCACACCAGCAGAAGGGCTGTCCCAGCTAACACTGCCGTTTAGAAAACCCAGGCCGCATTTTAACCACAGCCCCCGCGCTCACCTCTCGCACCCCTCGCTCCAGAAACATGGGCTTGCAGACGGCCTCTTGTGGTCCTACACTTGCCACCTGGCTCCTAAGAGTCCTCCGATCACACACCAGCTCCATCACATACACACTCAGCCACGCTCACATTCAGCTTCAATCATGGCCTCTTCCCTCCGCTAACATGTACTCACTCCGACACTTTCACATTTGGTTATGTACCCAACTCCTGGCACTCACATTCAGTTATGTCCAGAGTGCTACACCCACACTTAATTACAATCACACCCTCACACTCCCCATTCAGTTACACCACCAGTGCTGCCCACCTTCCCCCACACTCAATTATAATCACATGTGATTAAACCTGCAGTTCTGCACCTACGGTATAATCCTTCACTGGCATTCGCATCCACTTACTCTCAACAGCCTTCACTGGGACGCACGTCTGCTCGTCACATTCATGCACGCATGGAAACACCAGATTTTCTTCTTTCATCCTGACAGCAGAGTGGTTTTTAGTTTTTCTTTCAGCAACACAAAGAACAGCCACTTCTCACGTGAAAGACCTGCTGTTCCTGTGGAGTGTTGCCTTCCCAGAAAATCACCTTGAATCCTTATTTTATACCTCCTGAAGAATGTGGTGCTGTGGTGGTTTGTATTTTAGTACCTAGAGGGAATGAAAATTAAGGTGCCTTTTCACAAAATGCTGGGCACTTGAAACAAAAGACAGTTCCTACCCTAAAGAGATGAAGGCCGTATCTATCCTTTAGCTGGAGAAAGTGGTAGAGTTTCTTACGGAGGAATATCAAGGTCACCTACTCAATCCCCTGCTGCATCTATGGAAATGTTATGAAAGCAAATTCCATAGCACATGGCCAACCACTCGCCACTGCTGTCCAAGCAATCTCACATAACTTCTACGTGCAGTCTCTGCTGCATGACTGCATGGCCATCTTTTGCATTTCGATAATGGTGATGTGCAGGTGAAACCCTTCTTCTCCTGAACTCAAGAAAGAGGTTGTTTCAGTGATCATGGACTTACGGGCTTCCTGATGTTAACACCTACCTAAGAGGTATCTGAAGCCCACAAAAATATGAACAAGAAATCTGGGCTGCTATGGGAGGGTTTTCATGGGATACATTCAATTCCAGGAACGCTAACCATAGTCATGAATATTAATGAAAGATCAGAAAAAAAAGAAGATTAAAAAAAGACTGTGTATAGACATGTTAGAGGCATAAACAGAGAGTCATCTGTACCAACCCATGTGCACCCACATGCACAGACACCTTATTATTTTTTTCCAGTATTTAAAACCCACAGTCCGTCTGAACCAGACTTAAGAGGAAGCTCTGTTAATCTGAAGTGATTTCTAAAGCAGGTTTTGATTTAGAAAGATAAAGCAAGGCTCTGACTAAGAAGCCAAATCTCCAATCACATATTCCTGACAGAGACTTGGACTTGGG
>NW_009259792.1:2782096-2787469 GCF_000687185.1 Egretta garzetta | reverse complement strand
TGGGGGGAATGGGGGAAAAAAGACAAAAAAAAACAACAAACCAAACCACTCAAACCTAAAAAACACCCTGCAGGATGAGACAGAGCCTATGGATAAGTGCCTGCCACCACAATAGGATACACATGGCCTGTTCAAAGATGCCTTTGCAGGGAGCCAGGCCACAAATAAAAAAAGGCATGTGGTGTGGGGTTGAATTGGCCACTTTTTTATTAAATAAACAATTGATCCAAATCAAGTAACTCTAAATCATTTAGGAGGTCTTTGTTGATCCTGACCAGAACTAATATGTGCAGACAACCTGCGCTTGGGTCTTATAATTATCATTCTCTGCATGGCTACCACCCGTCAGAAATTCCACTTCTGTGTATCTCAGGGAGGCAGGAGAGAAGATGGGGGAGAAGATAGGAAGGGACACAAACAGGAGGAACAGTCTCTTTTCACCATCCAAGCCTCTTAAGCAGTGTTTGAGTCTGAACAGATACAAATGACAAAGGGGGGGACACCAGTCTCGGTGTTACGGGGATGGCTCTCCCATTCTGTGCCTACCACCATGTGTTGTACCCAGTGTTGCATGCAGGGAGGACTAAAATACCATGACTGCTGCTACCATAACTCTTGACAAAGTCGACAGAAGGGGGTTAGAAAAGTAAGAAGGGCAAAATGCATCCTGCCACTTTGCCCAAAGAAAGATTAACAGCCAGATTTTGCCTGCAACCTGATGGCACTGGAGATGTTATTTCTAACATAAATTATAACACGACGTAAGGAAATCGGAGGGTGTTGCACAACAGCATTTGTCATAACCAACGAAGATCAAAAGGGCAACACAGAAAAAATATTTTGACCAAAAGTCTTGCAAAACTCTCCTATTAGAAGAGGGTGAGATTAGGGTCAGGCTGCTGTGAATCCTCCAGGTTCACTCGTGCAATTATTGTGGCTGCAGGTAAGTTATTTTGCTCTGTTGTTCTTGGATAACTTTTATAAGTCACACACCTCTTGGTCAACATTTTCTGAAGGTGCTGTTGACTGCTTGCTCCTCATTCTTTTTCAGGACCTCATGTTTTCGCCACCTTAGAGAAGAAAACCTTTTATTAAAGGCATGCTATATGTCACCTCTCCGCAGGACAGTCTTATGTGCCCTACACAAATGCAAGCATTTGGGAAAATGCAGTTTGATCCTGTTGTAACTGAGATAACACCTCCGAGTTTCTGCTGTACAGAAGGGAAGGATTAGGGACAAAAAGCAAAGATCTGGGTTCAGAAAAGTGAAAAGCATGATGATGGCAATAAGGATTCCTATTGTATGGTTTGCTACTAACATGAAAATTTTTTTGAATGGTGTCACTGTCTAGTAGGTGGATTCTTCTTTTCAGCTGGTGATGAAGAGTGTGCCTAGAGATGAAGCTGGTGTCAAAATATGAAAAATGCCTTGAGAGTAGTAGTTTTCTGGAGGCTTGATCGTGAGGGACTGGTCCTGGCCCTGAGGGTACTTCAGGATCTCAGCAGAGTTCCTGTGGCACCACTGGCATCCCAGTGCTCAGTTAACCTTCTCTTGCAAGTGTTTTTGTGGATTTGCACCCCAAATGATCTGGATCAGATGTTTGTAGCAGGCTCATTTCCTATGAAGTAAAGGAAAGGAGAAAAAGCAAGCAGCACAATCTGTGTCATTATTAAAACCAAAATGATAATCAGGGTAGAGCAGGGAGAAACTTTGCAATAAAAAGATCCCAATTAAGATCTGGGGGTTACACCTCTCAAACGGCTTGTGGGAGCAGAGTAATAACGACAACAATAAACACGGGAGCAACAAAAATGTGGGAGCCCAATGCCTGTGCCCACAGTGAGAATAAAAAATGCAAAGCCTGGGCCACCTCGCCTTTAATTTCCTAACTGCTGTTTTGTAAGGCTGTGTCATGCTTCTCAGTTCAAACACGCTTTGGCTCTTTATTATTCATGGGCCTTTTTCTCAGTCAGTGGTGTTGAATAATAAAACAGCCCAGGATCAAATGGGCCAATTCTCCACGCCTGACACCAACTGCTACTGTTCGCTGGGCTCTGCCAAGCGTTGCCTCTGATAATGAGTGGGATTTGGTTAAACAGTAAATTAATGAATAATGAAATATCCAGGTTGATCAGTTAGAGAGCACGCTTGCTTTGCCCCCGGCCAAACGCTCGGGGCAGAAATTACTCTCAAACGGCACTTGCCTGTGTGCTGGGCTGGATAACTATTTTACAGCCTATTGCTTGACAGGATGTTGGGAAGGGGGCGAGGAAAGGAGGGATGTGGGGGAAGCAAAGCGGCCAGGGCAATCTCCTTATCACCCCGCACGGAAGGGAGCAGGGGCCGGCTGGGGGCCGTGCAGACCCCACGGGGAGGGGGAGAGGGTGGCAGAGCTGAAGGAGCTCGGTCTGAGGTTAGGGGGGGAGGATGAGCTCCCTCCTAGGTCTACGTCCCTCCTCTCCCAACTGGAGCAGGAGATTACCTTGACCCTGGCTATCACTGGGGATAACCCAACCTTCCCCCCGCCGCCCCATCAGCTGTCAGTTCTTGCCTCGCATTAGCCTCGTCCAAGCGGGTTTCTGAGCAGGGGCCACCCCTCCTGGCAGGGCTTGTAGCCCAGGCTGCAGAAAGAGCCTCCCGGAGCCGTGTGTCAGGTGCTTTTGGAAAATAAAAAGAGCCTGTGCAAGGCTGCCTGCATGGGAAGAGGGAGAGCCGGGGAAAGCATTGCAGCAAGGAGCAAACAAGCGTGCCGCCCGCATTTGCTGCAGCGGGAGAGATAAGTAGCTGTAAAATATTTTCCCGCGGGTCAGTAACACAAGTACCTAGATGTACACAAACACACACGAGCGATGGAGGGGGGGGAAGCCCTTCTCGACTTTTCACCCCCCTCCTCCAGAAGTGCTGAACGCCCCAGCCCGGTGTGGGTTTTGGGGTGGAGGCATCTCTCCACACTGGCGAGAAAAACCGCTAGAATTATTATCCAGAAGGGGAAACTCTCCGTAACCAGTGTTCCCTCCCCCTTCTCTTTTTATGATTAGTCTTTCCAAACTGTTAAAGTTTAAAGCGATCTTTGAAGCGGGAGGAGGAAGGAGGTCCCCGCTACGCCTCGGCCATCGCCCCCGGCCTCCCCCGGCAGCTGCCGGGCGCGGGGAAAAGCCCCCAGGCTCCGGCTGCGATGGCAAGGTCCCAGGAAAGCAAGATGGGGGGGGTTAAACGATATTCTCCTTGGCTTGCTCCTCTTCTCCCCTCATCTGCCCGCAGAGTGTTCCGTGGGTGTGGGGATGAGCTCTCTGGGGCAGGTTAAAGCCGGTGTTTCTGTTACTCGTCCAGCAAAACCCCCTCCCAGGTTCACCGCCAAATGGGAATACAGACACCCAGAACTTTTCGTTTTAAAATCTCACCTCGTTCCTTCCCGCTCCTGTTATTCTAATTTTAAACAGATTTTTTTAAAATCCAGCTTATTGCCGCGAAAAGCATTTATCCGAACAACGCTTTCCAGCCCCGTGTGCAGTTCTTCCACCACCCCCTTCCCAGTGTCACCAGTTACTGTGCTGTGATTTTTCTATACAGAGCTGGAAACGAGCTCCCTTTCTCCCAGCCGAACTAGGATCCACTCTGCACTGAAATAAAGCAGCACCAGGGTGGAGGGGAGAGCGGGGCTCACAGCTTTTGGGAAGAGATGCCGGGCTGGCTTTGCAGGCAACGACAGCTTTCGGCTAAGTCCCCGGGAGTTTTGCAAGAGCGAGATAAACTATTGCTAGGGCTGGTTGCATGAGGCAAAAGATCCACACCACCCCCGGTACTTTAATGAATTTTTGCAAGGGAGAGAAATGTCCCCACGCATTTCGTTCACCGGGGCGTTTTAAGCGAGTAAAAGCACGGTTATAATTGCAGTTGTACCCAGTGCTCTTTGTAAATCTCCGCCCGCGCTAATTCATCACCTGGGAAGAACCAAACCTTTCTGCTTTAAAGGAATTACTCCTTTCGACCCGAGGAAAGCATCCTCCTCCCGTGCTGTCGGGAGATGCCGCCTATTCCGCGCACGCCGCGTTATTTGGTGGCTCAGCATCACCGGCACAGCACCCCCTCCCCCCCCGCGCCGGGGAGCCGGAGGGGTCACCCTGCACCGGGCAGGGCTCAGGATGCTGTTTGTCTTTGCTTTAAAAACCCCTTTACCCCGCCTTAAACCCCCTTTTTATTTTTTCTTTTGGGTGGGTGGTTGGGTTTTGGGGTTTTTTTTGGTTTTTTGGTCGTGAGGATTTTTTCATTTGTCCCACCCGGGGCAAGGGAGGGGTGAGAGGATTATTGTGTCTGAAAATTCGGGTGAGAAATGCACCCGCAAAGACGCATTGCTTTCATTTTAAGCGTTCTTTGGAGGAAGCTCCAAAGTAATTGCGGTGATTTCCGAAGTGCGTGAGATTCGGAGCGGGGAGGGGGGGTTCGTCTTCAATTTAAGGAGAGGGTATAGAGACACTCTTAACTGGTAAAACCTCAGAGATTTTCCTTCTCCCAACCACCCCGAAAGAGTTCACTGGACGACTTGCTGGAAGGGGAATCAGGGCAGCCCTTCCTCCGCTGCCCCGGGGCGCCGGATCAGGCCCAGGGCCCGGCCGCGGGACCCCGCGCTCCGTGGGGAAAGCAAAGCCCCGCGCCGGCGGGGGAGCGCCGGGGTGGACCGGCCCTTCGCACCGGCTCCTTGCAAGGGTTTCATTCCCAAGGCAAAAACGAGGAGCAAATTTTTTTTTCTATTTTTTTTCCTGGTTTTTTTTGTTCCCCCTTAACTCGTAAAAGTCAGCAGCGGTGCGGGACGGGGGCCGACCCCGCCCGACGAAGCGGAGCTACACGCAGTTGTGAGGCGCTGGTGTCCTGGTACAGCTACAGGGAGAAATGCGGGTGGATGGCTGTTTACGAGAGAGACGGGGGAAAAACAAAAGAATTCAGGGAAGATTTGGTACTGGGGATTATTTAAGACATTTGACTAGTTCCATCATAGGGACACCAGATGTTATTTATGAGGTCTCGTATAAATGCGGGCCATACCATGCAGGTGGGGAGGGAAAAGAAGGGGGGAAAAAAAGTAAAAAAGGCAAGGCACAAGGGAAAAAAGAAAAGAAAAGCGTTCACCCCAAAGGGATGAAAGACAAAAATGATGTTTATGACTATATAAATCAAGGTGAAGTTTTGTAATGGAAACTAGAACTACCTAGAGTTTAAAAAAAGAGACTGGGGCAAGGCGGGAGAGACGGAGAGAAGGTCCCCGCTGGTCATGACTGGGAAAGCAGATTATAACATCAGACCGGTGGGGAGGGGAAGTTTTGATGAGCTAGGTTACTGCTGCTATTCATTTATTTTTAACCTTAGCTGGGGGGAGA